>NC_138887.1:89807375-89892930 GCF_965194825.1 Balaenoptera physalus | reverse complement strand
CACTCAAGGTGCAGAGAGAACATCCTAGTTTATTTGTCTAGTTTTCCACTGCACGTGGAAGGAGAGATGACTTGAGAAACAGATCTACACTGGTAGAGTTGGTAGTGGCTAACAAGTTACTTGGCTTGTCAGGGACTTGGAAAGAAAACGATTTTTAATGGAAAATTGAAAAATTGAAAAAGATTTGGGGGTTGGATATGTGTGATGGCAATTCTGGAAAGGTACAGAGTGTGGCACTATTTGTATTTCGTGTAATGCTCGGCAGAGGTAATCCATTACTGAAGAGGTTCTCAATAGATAACTAGGTAAGATGACCTACTCAGTAGATAACAGTCATCTTTCTTTAGATACTCAGTGCTTGCTCAGTGTATCATGTATACAATGACTATACCATCAGGGATAGAGGCATGGGTTTTCTGCCAAGGCTGATTTGACTACTGCCACTGCTGAGTGTCTAACTTGTTCTGGTTAGGAATTTGTCTTCAGTGTCTGCAGTGCTTCCACAAGCAGCATCATTCATGAATTTGTAGAATGACTTATCAGCTATCATTTTCTTCCATATATATCTTGTCTGACTAAGGCCACATTTCTTGACAGTGGGCCCACAACGTCAGAACTCACTAGTTTTTACCACATGCCTCATCCAGAAGTAGCTGGCTTGACAAAACATTGAAATGGCCTTCTAAAGCCTCAGCTATAGTGCAAACAAGGAGAAAACACCTTGTGAGAGGGGGGTGATATTCCTATAGGATAAGATGTATTTCTTAAATCAGTAGTCAATGCCAGTGTAGGCTCCCTAGATGGAATGTATAGATCTGAGAGTTAAGGCATGGAAATGCAAGTGGCCCCTCTTGCAATTACTCTTAATTAATACACTAGAAGAATTTTTGCTTCCTGCCCCCAAGAGTATGATTCAATGAGATTGAAGGTCATAGTGCCTAAGAGAAGCATACTTCACGAGGAAACATCATCATGTTTCCAATAAATTGGAAGCTCAGACTATTCTCTGGATATTTTGAATTTCTCATGCTGATGAACCATCAGGTAGAGAAGGTGAAGGTCACAATACTACCCCGGGTGAATTATCACAGTTAACAAGAGGAAATAAGGTTGCTGTTCCAGAACAGAGGAACAGGGA
The DNA here is from genome assembly GCF_965194825.1 of Balaenoptera physalus. Classification (NCBI taxonomy): domain Eukaryota; kingdom Metazoa; phylum Chordata; class Mammalia; order Artiodactyla; family Balaenopteridae; genus Balaenoptera; species Balaenoptera physalus. The sequence continues at coordinate 89,891,792 of NC_138887.1, read as the reverse complement.
CTAATGTTTAGAACTCAGGATAATCACTGGGTTACGTCTTGATACTTACTTCCTTACCTAACAGTCCTTGGAAAATTGTGCTAACCCAAGGAAGGCATGACCACTAACGGCTAAGGATATGTAGGAATCAAGATATGGAATACTCCACCAGATCCAAACCCAGTCTAGCTAAAGGGGCTGGCAGAAGGTACGGAGAGCACAGAATCATAGCAGAGTTGCTTTGATTATTAGCACAGGCCTCGTGACCTGCTACAGAAGTGAAGAGTGTAGCAGCTACTGTTTCTTTCCCCCCTCCATTTTTGCACTGCTGCATTATCTGAAGAATATCAGTTATGGCTAACATTTTAGATTTTCAATTAACAATTGGCCAGTTTACAATCTTAAGATGCCTTTGGGATCCTGACTGATTTATCTCCCTTAGAGAATCTCATCTGCTCCTATGAGTTTATTTTTCACATGCATGCAGGGGACTCTCTGGCTTTAACTCTGCTATGAGCTCCAAACATTGATGTCCGTTGCCTATTGGTTATCTTTAAAGTTTTTCTTCCCCAGCCCCCATAGTTGTTGGCATTCTCACTGAATCAATCAACTAAGCCTGGTAAACATCCGGGACAATTTCCTCCTCTTCTCTTTTTAATGTCCAAGGCAATTATCCCGTTGATTCTGTATTCTAAATATTTCTTCTCAAAATATTTCATTCTCAAAATCACAAAGGCCACAGCCTAGTTTAGGCCCTTATTTTATCTTGCTTGGGTTATCAAAATTATAACCCAAATAAAATTGGGGCCTTAGCCCCCACATGGAATCATATTTGAAGAAACAAAAGTCAAAAGGAAAACTAGAATCAGAATTCTAATTTATAATCTGTCTCTTAGAAAATACCCAAAGGGAGGAAGTACATTACTAATAGTGATTGTACTTTAAGCCTCCCCACCCCATCTCTGCCTCTTTGCTCCACCCTCCATGTGGATGACAGCTGTTCCTCCCACTGTACCCCTTCACAGAGCTCAGCTCTACTATATCTTTCTCCTGCTTGTGATTTCTCCTCTTTCCAATATAAATCTTTTAAACACTCTCACTTCTTTTATTGAGACAGTCCTTTTCCCAGTTATCCTGATTGTCTTTCACTAGGCCTTGGTGCTATGTAAGAAAACATAGACTCTTCCTTAGAAATTAGAGAAAGAGGAGAAATCAGGGAAGTAGAGCAGAGCAACAAAGCGTTAGTTTGTTAAGACTCGTACATTTTCCTCTAGAGAACTGATGAAGAGCCACACACCTATTCCTTCTGTTTGGAAGCTCCTTTCGTCCCCCACCTATCAGCATCCTGTCATTCCCCACACCCATCTTGCCTGCTCCCTTCTGTTAGGTCAGATGGCACTACTTTTGGTATCTACGGAGGAACTGCTTAAATCTACTTTGTTGTGTTCTTCCAAATTCCTGTTAGTACACTGGTCAGCTAATATGCCAGTGTTTTGATTTAAAAGGTCTCTGCCTGGGAGAAGATGATGACTCATTCACTGAGTTATTTGTTTCCTCCGGGTTCAGTTAGCCATGCAGTGTGCCTCTTCCACAGCGAGTATAAATATGGGCCACCTCTATGGGCCTTCTGATGTCTGGGCAGGGCCAGGGTTAGACTTGTGGTCATTGCCATCCTGCTTGTGACCTACCCTGCCACACTTGAAGAAAATAGCTAGGCATATTTTCCAAACTTGGTTTAGTTTAGTTTGGGGGGTTTTCCTGGCAGAGAATGGAAAATCTGATGCAATGGACTGAATGTTTGTGTCCTGTGTTGAAATCTTAAGCCCCAGTGGCGGTATTAGGAGGTGGGGCCTTTGGGCGATAATTAGGTCGTGAGAGTGGAGCAGTCATGAATGGGTTGAGTGCCCTTATAAAAGGAATTCAGAGAGCTCTCTTACTCTCTTTCTACCATGTGAGGATACAAGGAGCAGTCAGCAATCTGCAGTTTGGAAGAGGGTTCTCAGCAGAACCGACCATGCTGGCTGGCACTCTGATCCTAGACTTCTGGCCTCCAGGACGGTGAGAAATAAATTTCTGTTGCTTATGAGCCCACTCAATTGATAGTACTTTGTTATAGCAGCTGGAAAGGACTAAGACACCTGACTACTTATACCTCCTACAAACTCTGCTGCTGAGGGGCTTATTTCAGGAGGCTGAAGCATATCTGCAGCTCTTCATGGGTTTCATTTCCATTCTTGAGGGCAGCTGTGGTTGTCTTTTTTTTTTCCTCCATAATTCTGATTAATGAACTTTACCAGTAGCGAAAAAACTAGGGATCACTCAGTTTTAAGATGAAAGACAAGGCTGTTCAGTTTTTTACTACAAATCCGCATAGAATGGCCTGCTCCAGACTACTCTAATTCCCTGGTGTGTGGGCCACAATGGTTGTCTTTCAAAACTGATTTTTTTTAAAAGGTGAAACATTTTTCTTGTTGGTTGGTGCATAGTTAGGAATTTAACACGGGAGTTACAGACATTCTCTACCCTGACTTTTAATTAGCACAGGACAGTCTGCCATCATAATGGAGATTCTAGAGGACTTGAGTCCGAATAGTCTCCACTGCTGGGTCTCTTGGATGCTTACTTCAGGTGCCAACATTCCTCTGCCTCTGATGCCTACCGTTCCTACAGAATTTCAGCAGTATGTTCTAGTCATTAAGTATATTGTTTTTCCTCTGACCTCTGGCATGGCGATCCTTCTGAATTCCTGATCCCATGTTTATGCTAACAGTTAATCCATGCCAGTCGTTCTGCAGCCTGCCTGGCTCCCACGGTGGATACCAAGTCTCCAGGGGATCCTGGATTTCTGCCCTCCTTCTAAGGGTAACTAATTTCTTCATAAATTTGATGTTGATTAAGGAAAGAATTTTTAGCTTATAATTTGTATATGAAGGAAAGCAGAAAATTTGGGCAGTGGCTGGAATAGGGAGGTAGGACTAAGGGAAATGTCTTAAGATTGGTGAAAATTAAGCCACATGCTGCTGATAGAAGGGTTTAATTGCATCAATGAGAAGTTTAATTACAATAACGAGACGTCCCAGGAGTGGAGGGGGAACATTAGAGGAGCAAAGTCCAAGCGAAGATGAGAGGGAATGCCATCCAGGGGACATATAAGTAGAAGGATTTCCTTTAGAATGGAGTAAAACCCCGTGTAATTAGAGAATGTCAGGCAAGGAGCTTATATTCACTGTCACTACTTCTGCCACTCACTCAACCCTTTTCAGTCATCCCCATCACAGTATTAAATGACTTTTATCAAAGTCACCGATTTTCTTCATCTTGCCAAACTAATGATAATTTTTTTTGTTCTTATTTTTATTGGCCTCTCGCCAGTATACTATTTGACTTCTCCTTTACTCTTAATACATTTTCTATTCAAGGTGGATTTATCTCAATTTCCTTTCCTTGTTTCTCTTTCTATACCAGCGTCTAAACGTTAGAATTGCCCAGGGTTCTTCACCTTCTTTCTTTTTCTGTAGTCTTGGCTTCAGATAACATCACTATGCAGATGGTGTTCAAATTTATATCTCTCCCCAGTCCTTTCCCTCTGGTTGTGATCGCCTCATATGAATGTCCAAAAGGCATATTGATTCATCATGGCCAGCACGAAACTCTTGATTCCCTACTTCATGTCTCCTCCCCCATCAAACACATGCTCCTTCCCTGAGCACCAGCAGCTTGTATTGACTGAATGGCCTCCTGACAATGTGCTCTGTTTCCGCAACCCTTGCCCTCCACTCCAGCCACCGCCAGCACCAACAGCTTATCCACAGAGCAGCCAGATTTATCTTTCTAAAATCTAAAATAGGTGTCATTTCTCACTTAAACCCTTTAATGATTCTCTTTATAGCCAGAAGGAAATCCAGACTCTTTTCTGTGGCCTCTGAGATAGTACTATCTGGCTGTTGCCTACGTTTTTGACCTTATTTTCTACTGTTTTCTCTTATTCAGTACATTCTGGCCACACAATCTGTCTTGTGTTCCTCAGATATTCAGTAGCCCAGGGTTGTCCTGTCTCAGCCCTGTGTGCTTCTGCTCGTCTGTGTGGGATGTTTTACTGTTATCTCCTCCTCATTCAGCATTCTGTTCAGAAAGCATGTCTTCAGAGAGGTCTTCTCCAACTACTTCAGCTAGAGGAGACTCCATATTTTTGTTTTGTTTACTTAATAGTACTTGAAATTATTTTTTATTTTTACAAACTGTTATATTTATCAGTCCTATTGAAATGTAGGCTCCTTGAGAATAGAGTCTGTGTGTCTCTAACGTACCTCAGTGTTTGTTGACTGCTGTAAGCTCCTGAGGACATTTTTTTTACTTCTTTTCATTTTAGTGAACACATATTTCTGGGTCTCAGCCTGAAACACCAATTCCTGAGCCGTACACTGCCCCGCCCCCCTCAAATCGCAGTTCCAGTCTCTGCATTGCTTCTACCATGTTCCTTTGTTTTTCTGGTAAAATTTCAGGAATAATCAGGGCTACTGTTTGCATTTCTTCATACCATTTAAATATTTATTTTCATCTTTTCTGTTCTCAGTAGTCTTTACATGGATGGAAACTGTTCATCCCCAAATTTCTTCCTTCCCAAATCTCAATTACTAACTTAAACTTCTCAAAATAAAATCTAGCAGTTCTTAACACGTTTGCTTCTCCCCTCCTTCCTGTAGAACTACCTAGTATTTCTACTCATTTCCAAAGTAAACTTTTTTTGTTGTCTTTATCACATCCACTATGGCAGATCTGTCTCCTCATTATTCTCATTAACATAATCAAAGGCTTAAGAACTAGGTAGGAAGGAGGCTTGGAGGGACCCAGAGGCAGCAGAAAGAAAGGCAGGTGCACTAACATACATTTCTTCTGTGGAACCCTCCTCCTACACTGATGGCACAATTGTCTCCATAAAATGTAAATTACAACTTGCCAGTTTCTAGCTTAGTCAGGTCCAAAGTCTCTAACTGTAGAGTACGAGTACAGTGAAGTTAGGGCCTATCCTATATATAGGTCTCTCTATTTCACTTCTATGTAACTGACTGACTAGTATAGGTCCTGTCTCATGACAGACACTCAAAAAATATTGAATGAACAAATGAATGACAGCCTTTTACAGGGTTCCTTTACATACTGTTAGCCCAAACATATTTGTTCCTGTTTTCCATTCGATCCTCATATTGCAACGCTGGATCATTTGAAGTTCCAGAATCACGCTGTGCTGTTTCCTGCCCTCATTTTGTTTCTCAAATTGTTCTCTCTGAACCAAATGGCTCTCTAGCCCCAACTTCATCCCATTTTCTGCTTTCATCCAGTTCATTCTTTACAATTTCCACAAGGATAAGATCTATAACTTTCATATCCATTCTTCTCTCCCATTCATTGTGGATAAGAGCTAATAGGTGCTAAGTAGAATGCTTGTTTAATTAAATGGAACTGAATAATTTTGCCTTCTATTACAAAGATTTTTTACATACGGTATTTTATGAGCTGTCCCAATTGTCTTTCTACTTTGGTAATGTAAATATTACTATTCTCATTTTGCAGATAAGTTTGTTGAGGCTCAGAGAATTTTATGTGGTTTTCTGGATGCAACATTTGTGACAGAGGTAGTACTAAAATTCATGTCTTCTGATGTATACTTCCTAGTTCATGTAGACACCATTGTTTATATTTTCATGGTTCTGTGGGATCCAGCTTGATTCAGCAGCCTTCTAGAGTCCTAGTGGCAGAACATGCCAATTTTGTTTTTGTTTTTGTTTTTGTTTTGTTTTGTTATTTTGTCTTTTTCCAAACTGGGAACTGGCAGAAGGTCCATTTCTATAGAGATTCTGAGGAAATATTTTCTCCCTTTGAGCTTCAGAAGTTCCTCTAGAGACATGGGGTAGAATGAGGGTTGTTTTTTTATAAGACTTTTTTTAAATAATAAAAATACAGTATTACATTTGCAATTTTATCCCACTTCACAGTATTAAGCACAATTTCTAAAAAACTTAAAACATGCCATTTTTATTAATGGTCCATTTAAAACCACCAAACATTTTGATGTCAATTACTAAAACAAGGTTTAACGCTGTCAAAAAGCATTAGTGCTAAAAACAGTCATCCTCTCTGTATTTTCATCTGCAAAGCATTACAGTTTATAAAACAATTTTAACTCTGGATACGTAAGGCCCTATATGAAGGTTTCCATATGTTAAGAATTTTATTTGTGTGTTTGATTTTAAATTGCTTTGAAAAACAGACAGTTGAGTTTTATAGAAAGGAATCTTTCTTTTAGGAAATAAATGTCTCAAAAGTGCAGGGCACCAACAGTAAAAACATTCTGACCGCAAATCAGAAACACATTGGGAAGTGTTTGTTGAGTACACCTTCTGAAACTAGTATTTTGTTTCTATTTGCTGGAAAATTGAAAAATCTGTTGTATCTTGGCATGGCTTAGCCAAGCCCCTGGCCCAGTCCCAGATTCCTTGTGCCGTATATGGCATTATTGTACACACAGCTAGACTGCCTTGACCACTGTTTTCATCACATATATTTTAACTGTAAAGTGTACCTGCTAACAGTACCATTATTCAGCTGTAGTTGTTCCCCACATCATATTAGCTTGCATATTCTTTTTTTTTTTCCTTAAAAATTGTGTCTAATACAAAAAAAAGTGAAAGAGAAGATGACAGTCTTTCAGCTGCTGAGTGGCATCTGGCCAGAAGCCACCAGGCTGACAACTGGAGTTCAGAGTGTGTTTTTGCAAGGCTAATTTAAGGTGAACTTAGATGGATTCAAGATTTATAAGCCCTAAAATGTCCTGACTGGAGCAAAGTTCAAGTAAAGTAATTCGCTGCTTGCCACGCAGATGGGGCTGAGCCCACACTGCCCTGTGATTTAGTCTATAGTCTAGGAGAATTTTTTTAAAAAACAGGCAGAAGGGCTGTTTCTGTGTTTCACTTCAGAGGTCTTCTAATAACTGAGAGGATTATACTCTTTTGACCAGCTAAGAAGGTTACGTGGTTTTGAGCTAGTGCTTTTATAGCTATCAATAATTCTAACTTTAAGGATTGCCTCTCATGTACATCTCCTTTAACACATTAATGACTGTGAGAAACTCACACTCCTAATGATTTCATACAAAATTCAGAATAAAGAGCAGACATTTTTAAGGGATTGTAAATACCCCTGGTGCTACACAGAGTGGAGGGACTGGGGCTCAGAAACGATCTAGAAAATCATTTAATTAAACATATTTAGCCTGTCTGAAATAATTTTTAACTGCCCTAAATATAAGAATTGTTAATTTGGAATAATTGTCACCCAAAATAAGAAGCAGTCTTCGATGTTAGTTTGCTGTACACTAGCCTATTGTAGGCCAGTATTATCATGTCAGAAGGAAGTTCAAATGTACGCTAGTGGCAAGAAAGAAAGAAAAGAAACCTTTCCCCATATGAAACACTAAGGATTGTTTAATTGAAATGAAAAGGGACAAACAGGAAATTGCTGTTATTTTTAACACGGGAAAAAGCATTAATCATATTGTGAAGAAATGCCCTTCATCAAAGGAGTCTCATTTTCTTTCTTAATCCTGCTTATTATCAGTACAGAGAGTTAAAATATTCTACAGTGCAGTCACTCTATCTAATAGATACTTAAAAGGTAAACAATCAGAAGGTTAAAGTGCAGCATAGATTGGTTAAAAATAAATGAAATTGTCACATAAAAAACACTTGTATTATTATTTCATGAATTTCCTTTTTAAAGGGGTTCAGAAAGAGACACCTACGAATGGTACAGGGAATTGCAAATTACCTTGTTTAAGTATAATAGAATGACATTTCCAAAGTAATAAGTTACATCTGGTAAACAATAGTTGATGTTTACAATGGCTCTGAGGAAAGGAGCTTTTGGGATTTTAAGTAACATTGCTTTTTATAACTATAAGTAACAAGATAATTAAATAGTTGTTGCTTATTTCACTTTTAGATATTATTCATAAGCTTCACTAGGATATTTTTTCCTGGCAGTAGCAGAGATAAATATGGATTTTTGCACTACAGATGAAAAAATAATTGTGCAGAACCTTGTCAACTGCCAGACGCCAAGACAGGGTTACTCATTCCCTCAGCACACTTAACTTAAACAGTCTTGATTTTTTCCCCCTAAACACACCTTTTATTTTCTACAAATGTGCATGGGTTGTGGGCTAAAGCCTGGCAAGTTCTTTGTCTGCTTCTTTTATTTTAAGGTCTATTTTTCCACCTGGAATGGGGGCAGCAAGACATAAAACAGTCTAGCCAGGCTGTGGGTACAAACCCGCCGTGGGAGAGAAGTCTGATCTATGTTTTCTTCTGTAAAATGAAAGAGGCTCTCATGACAGAGAATCATATCTTTTACCATGGAACTTATTTCCTAACAAATGCAGCACCTACTTTGAAAACAATTTGTGCTGATCTCAGGAGCTGAGAGTACCCAGATGCTCTATTAAGTTACCTACTGGTTTCATCCTTATGTAAATTTGTTTGTTATGTTTAGACTCATTTGATTAATTTTCAAAATCTCTAGCTTAACTCACAGCAGAAGTCTTCCATTGACTTAGCCTTTTGCTCTGAGGGTTCCTAATCCCAGGAGCTAGAGTGGACTGGGGGTCTCAAAAGAGGATGCTTAACTGGTAGATAGAACCTATTGAGTGATAATGGGGGACTGCAGTCCTTAGGAGTTGCCCGCACAGGAGAGGATTAATGTGGGCTTTCCTCTAATATTCCTATGTATTCTAAAGGATACTTTTTTTTTTTTTTTTTAAAGCTAAGAAGCATTGCTTTGCTGCTGGAAAATGCCAGGTGTTTCATTAACTAATACCTGACCAGTTTAAAGTGGGCATTCTTTTCTAGCAAGAAGTACACATAGTGAGGCTGATTCTAAAGATGTTAACCTTTTCTCTCTTTCCAATCAGTTAGGGATTAGAGCCTGAGCATCTTCAAGGCCACGCCTTTAGTGTCACCTCTGGCCCATGAGAAATATATTTTAAGATTGGATCCTCCATTGATGGAATAATCTTAAATGTTGATTATTTTAAAATCTTAAATTTTGATTTAAATCAAATTGGAAAGAATTAAATCTCCATTTGTGGTTTCTACTGATTAATGATGTTCCATTTCTCTGACACATCTTGTTCTTTTATTATGGACTGCCATTTTTTTCTGTATTCTTTAAAAATGTGTAGACATTGAATTTTAAAATGTGTATATTTATCATTGATTTTCAAGATATTTAGTTAATAATATGGAAACATTTAAATATATCTTCCCCTGAAGATATAGCGACCCTCTTGTGTTTGGGGTAATTTCATGTTGAAATTTCTCCTCTATATACTTTCTTCACTCTCCGCAACAATTGCAGAACAATTGGTTCTCCAATTTTGGCTACAATGGCAGTTATTATAAAAACAATCATGGAAGAAAAATTTCTTGCTTTTCTGCCCAGACATATTTCCTCCTATCTTCAAAGAGAGTCCTGAATCTTAACTATCAACTTACGCTTTCTCTGAGAATATGCTTAGATGGACATGGTGATCCAAAAGATTTCATTGTTTTTGTCAACTCAATATAAGATGCAAGGCTATGAAGTCATTTATTCATTCAGCTCTGCATAGCTGAATGTGACATAGGGCTGGTTCTTATACACTTTTGCACACAGGCATACCCTGAACCTAGCAAAGCAAGTAACAGTGTCTTCAGCCAGGTTTCTTACACTAGAAAAACCAGAACAAAACCAAGGCTAGCGAAACAAAAGTAAACTTGTCTTGTTAGGTGCTCTTGCTAATTTTATTTTTTTTCTTTTCTGAAGCTGGGTCAGGGAGGGCAAAGATTCTGAATTTGTTGCTTTTAGTTCTTTAGAACATGAACTTTGCTTTCACTAATTTACAGTTTCCAGCAGGTTTGTTTATATTCTGTAGAACCAGAGGGAGTTCTAGAGCCCAGTCAGAACTATTCATACTCCAGTTTACCTTCTTCGTAGATACTTTCTTGGAGTATCATTTGAAGATGTGGGAACTGCTTGATAATTAGACTGGTAACTCTGGCTCAGTTTTAGATATGACTATAAGAGGGGCATATAAAGCCTGAGACTATTCCTTATTATTATGCATTAGTCTGTTGAAAACAACGAAAAGTATGTTTAAAAAAAAGTCTTGTTATCTTATGAAGGGTCTCTGAATTTCTTTTGCTACAACTTAGCACTGTTTTTTTTTTTTTTCCTGTTAAAGAAATGACAGGAGGGACATTTATAAGGCGCTCTCAGGAAGTTCACTCTCCTCATCTGAAATTAGTCCATGTTTTAGGTGATGCTTGCATTCATCTAAAATCTTTGTACAGGTTATCAAATCTTGTATGGAATTCTTCCACTTTCAGCTATCATCTGACCTTGTTTGCATTTTTCTGGCCCTAAGTAAGTCTGAGAACACACTGGAAGTCAAGTGCTGCTCAGATTGGTATACTGTTGCATAGTTACCCATCTCTAAAAACAATCCATACAAATTTAAAACAGAAATGAAGCCTCTTGCTGCCATGAAGCTAAAAGTCTATTCAGAATCCCTAGGTGGCATGGAAAGCATTTAGACTCATTTCATTCACATGTCAGGTAAAGACTTTCATTTAGCAGTGAGATGAATGCTGAATAATAGATCTTTTGAATAATGTAATTAAGAATTCATTAAGGAGGACTTAAAAAAAAACCTGACAGAAAGCAGTGTGTGTGTACTCCCTACACTGAACTCCCAAAATGTATCACAGGGTTGATGACTGAAAAAAAAAAAAAATCAGCTGAGAACCAATTAGAAAAATACTGACATTTCATTTACAAAATACTGACATTAAAATTCAGTGAGGAACAAATATGTGTTTGAATTTATTAGAAATTATGTTAAATCAGGATTAAAGATCATTTTTATTATTTTAAAATGTGCTCATGACAAAGGACTTAACCAACACTTTGTTTTCCTGAAAAGATGTGTTAGTGTTCACCATGTGAACCTTACAATATTGAAGAAATTCACTTTGTTCTTGGATAGCTGATCAAATGAGAAATGGCAAACTTCCTTTTTTATTCTTTGCTTTATGTGTATTGAAATGACGAAAGTTTTAAAACAGACCCAAATGTGGCAACAGCAGGTCAGAGATTTGCCTGTAACAAAAGAACTAATATTGCTGTTTGTATTGCTGTTATCTGCACAAGAGGAAGGAGGTGAAGAATTTCACTGTTTCTCATTGATCAGCACCTACTAGTATTCATAATCCCTGTGTCCTCACAGCACCTCTTGTATCATGCTGCTTGCACACAACAGAGAGGAACTACCTGCTGGAGGAGAGGCAGATGTTTGTGGATATTAGAGTTCAGTGACTGAGGACATAGAATCTTCTACAGAGGCAGTGACAGAATTTTTACCATTTTTCTTGAGCAATGTGAACATTTTATTGAAACCTCAGAAATACGTTCTCATAGCATATGCAATCATCTATTTTTGTCCTGGGAAAAGGACTATATTCAGTAAATTGCTCTTGTGTTCTTTGCCTTGGTATGTTACAAGCCCTGTCTATCTGTGGCATACAACTTATTATTTTTTCATCAGTTTTTTTTCCTCCCAACTATATGAAGGGAAAAGGTCAAGAAATTGATGGAATAGAATGTATTTATTTGCTTTTGTTGTCAAACAAATTGAGTTATATTGGATTAATTAGAGATCAAATTGCATTAATATATAACCTAAAATTTATTTTTTAACTTGTTGAGACTAGATTGAAAACATATAATGAATCAACTTGAAAGGGTTGCTTCTGAGTCTTACGCAACTATGTAGAACTGACTTGTACACTGAGCTTGATTTCCCATTCTCTTCAGATTTCTGACCCAGGGGAGCTAGACTCTTTAATGCATAGTTATATGAAGGTAATGACCCGCCCTGAAAATTTAAAAATGAAAAAAGCCACACCTCTCCAGATGGAATTATTCATCCACATGGTACATTGGAAGCTTTTAGTGCTGACTGCATTCTTTAGCGTTCATTTTTATTTTGAAGATCATTTCTTCCTTTAAAGATTTCTTCTATTTAATTGGAAACAGTAAGACCTAATGGAATGAACAAAGGATAAAGAATTGCAAACGTTAAGGTCTAATCCTTACTCTGTCAGTTACTGCTGCTTTGTGTTTCAGCTACATTACATTGCCCCTCTGTCTCCATTTTGTTTTATGTAAGATGTAGAATTTCTACTTTCAGACTGGGAGTATGTTATCGAGCACAGGAAGGGAAGATGAAAAATGTTGCCTTCTTTGACAATAGTGTTATTTATAAGAGAAATAGACGTTTATATCCTTGAACTGTGTATGTATTAGAGAGACCCAAGACTTCATAAACACACTTGTTAGCATCCACTAACCAGTACAACTTAATACATTCTGAACTCAGGACATAACTGATAAAGAAATTCAGTGTAGGAAGTGACCAGAGTTGAGCTGGGGTGATGCAATAAATTTTCCAGGAGGAAAGGTATATTTTAGCTAGGTTTTTAAAAAATTAATCCCCGTGTTTTGAAGCTGAAAAGACCTTTGGATTTCCTTTTAAAGAATGGTCTCTGTGGAAGGTACACCCTAATATGACCACCCTAATATGATCCATACCCGTGTATAATTCTCTCCCCTTGAGTGCAGGTGGAACCTGTAACTTGCTCCTAAACAATAGAAGGTGGCAATGATGATGGAGTGTCATTCTTGTGACTATGTTTTGTTAAATAAGACTTTGCCTTTGTAGACTAGAGCTGGAGAGATTCTCCTTTTGGCTGTGAAGAAGCAAACAGCCATACTGTGAACTGTCTGTGCAGAGGGCTACATGGCAGGAAGGCTTCTGGGACCTGAGAGCCTCCCTCAGTCATAATACTGCAAGGACATATATTCTCCAAAAGCCTTGAATGAGCTTGAAAGCAGAATAGTTCTCTAGTTGAGGTTCCAGATGAGGAAACAGCTAAACCATGCCAGTACTCATGACCCATGGAAACTGTGTGATAATAAATGTGTGTGTTTCAAGCTGTTAAGTTTGTGGTAATCTGTTACTTAGAAAAAGAAAATTAACACAGTTGAATCTGTTCTGATCCCAGAATGCTATCAGTAAAATATTGTAATTTTACCTTGCACTCCAATATATGTACATTCATTTATAAATTGTATATACTACTGCTACTATAAAACCATATATTGTCACTGAAGCTTAGTTTCTTTCTTATTTTATTATACAGAAGTAAAAATACATAGTAGTTCTAACATTCTTGTATACTCTATAGATTACCTATACCACATGTAGGGGTTCTGCACATGCATTAGAGACCCATCGCTTTAATCTGGGGTTTCCAAGGTTGTAGATTGGTACTAGTGCAAAATAAATTTAGTTTTACTTCAAAAAATTCCTTGCATAGGGCTTAATTTACAAAACACACAAACAGATCATACAAATGAATAACAAAAATACAAACAAAAATAAACTCAAAATGGTTTAAAGACCTAAATATAAGACATGACACCATAAGACTCCTAGAAGAAAACATAGGCAAAACATTTTCAGACATAAATTGTAGCAGTACTTTTTTAGATCAGTCTCCCAAGACAGAAGAAATAAAAGCAAAAACAAGCAAATGGGACCTAATCAAACTTAAAACTTTTGCACATCAAAGGAAACCATCAACAAAATGAAAAGACAGCCTACAGAATGGGAGAAAATATTTGCAAACGATGAGACTGACAAGGGGTTAATTTCCAAAACATACAAATAGCTCATATAGCTCAATATCAAAAAGCAAACAACCCAATCAAAAAATGGGCAGAAGATCTAAAAAGATGTGTCTCCAAAGAAGACATACAGATGGTCAAGAGGCATATGAAAAGATGCTCAACATCACTAATTTTTAGAGAAATGCAAATCAAAACTGCAGTGAGGCACCACCTCACACCAGTCAGAATGGCCATCGTTAAAAAGTCTACAAATAACAAATGCTGGAGAGAGGGTGTGGAGAAAAGGGAACCCTCTTACGCTGTTAGTGGGAATGTAAATTGGTGCAGCCACTATGGAACACAGCATGGAGTTTCCTTAAAAAACTAAAAACGGAGTTGCTATATGACCCAGCAGTCTCACTCCTGGGCATACATCTGGAAAAGATGAAAACTCTAATTTGAAAAGATACATGCACCCCAGTATTCATAGCAGCACTATTTACAATAGCCAAGACAAGGAAGCAACCTAAGTGTCTATCCACAGATGAATGTATAAAGATGTGGTGTGTATATATATATATATATATATATATATATATATATATATATATATATATATATATATAATGAAATATTATTCAGCCATAAAAAAGAATGAAATATTGCCAGTTGCAGCAACATGGATGGACTTAGAGAATATTATACTGAGTGAAGTAAGTCAGAAAGAGAAAGACAAATATTGATACTGTATGATATCACTTATATGTGGAATCTAAAATGTGATACAAATGAACTTATTTGCAAAGCAGAAACAGACTCATAGACATAGGAAACAAATTTATGGTTACCAAAGGGGAAATTAGGAGTTTGGAGTTAGCAGATACAAACTACTATATATAAAATAAACAAGACCCTACTGTGTAATAGCACAGGGAACTATATTCAGTAGTCTGTAATAAACCATAATGGAACAGAATATGGAAAAGAGAATATGTGTGTGTGTGTGTATATATATATATTTTTTAATATATATATTTATATATATATATATAATCACTTTGCTCTGTACTGGAAACTAACACAACATTGTAAATCAACTATACTTCAATAAAAAAATTTGAAAAATTCCTTGCGTATTAAAACTTACATATTGTTAATATTTGTGCAGAGTACCAGATGTCCATCTGCTGCTGACCTTGACCAGACCCAACTAAATGCTCGATAGTGTGGATGAGGAAAGAAGGGGGCACTGAGGAAGGGGGCAGAACTGAAGACAACATCACCCTGGCTCTGGGTGTATAATTTTGTTTAACCTTCAAGTTAGCCCCAGGGAATCTGAAGTTTGTTTGTTCAAATGATAGCAACCTATGCTTGGTAGATTCTATCTATGTGAGGGATACATAGGATTTTCTTTTTATCTATCTATCTATCTATCTATCTATCTATCTATCTATCTATCTATCTATCTATGTATCTTGGTGTATTCTATAAATTTTATTCCCTCATACTCTGCCCTCGTTTTTTATTCAGAATTTTGAAAAGGAAGTCAAATTGGCCACAGAGTCAGGAAGGGAGGGACACTATATATGTTTTGGAAAATGACTGGTAGAGGCCTCCCTTTACTAAAATTTGGGGGACAGTCACATCAATTATTCTCTACTATGCCAAATACCAAGACTTGACAGATTTCATCTATTACCAACCTTTGAGGGGATTGAAGTTGAGAAAGCCCTGGAAATAAAAAGATGTTTGTCATTCATTCAGTAATTACCGTGTATCAAATGCTATGATGGAAAATTGACCTAAATTATGTCTTTCAATCCTTACAATAGCTGTCTCAGGATGACTAGAACAAGCATAGTGGTTAAGAGCACTGATCACGAATCAAGGTGCTGGGTTCATATGCACACTCTGTCACTTGGTGTGACCTTACTTCAGGCTCTTAAATCATTCATTCATTCATTTAACAAATCCATGTTGCCACATTCTATGAGCCACTCATTCTTCTAGGCACTGGGAATTCAGTAGTGAACAAAGTAGGCTAAATCCCTCATGGAACTTAGGTTCCTGTGGGGGACCCAGATGATGATAAAATAGATAGTAAATGAACAAATACATAAAATGGTAGGTGGTGGCACGTGCTCTTGAGAAAAGTAAATCAGAATAATTTGGATGGAGGAAAACAGGAAGAGGGTGCTGCTTCTGCAGAATGGTCAGGAAGAGCCTTTTGGGAAGGAAGATGTCCTTTGAGCAGGGATTGAAAAGAACAGGAAGAAGCATGTATATATCTGGGGGGAGACGTTTCAGAGAGAGTGAAGAAAAAGTACCAAGGGCTTATGGGGCGAGCTTGCTTGGCATGTTCCAAGGAGAGAAAGGAAGGCAGTGTGGCTAGAAAAGGATGAGCCAGGCAGGGACTGGTAAAAGATAAGCCCAGAGAAACCAGGGTGGAAACAGGGAGACCAGTTAGGAGGCTATGGCAGTAATTCTGTTGAATGGATGGTAGCTTTGACTATATTGTGATAAGAGGTGGCAGGATTCTGGGTGTATTTTGAAGACGCAGCTATTTGGATTTGCTGATGGATTGGAGTGGCATGTTAGAAAAAGTGAAGAATGACTAAGGTTTCGGCAAGTGGAAGACTAGAGTTGCCATTTACTGAGTTGGAGGAAACTGGAACTGGGGCACATATGAAGAATGCATAAATAATTCTGTTTTGACCATGAAAAACTTTGACCATGAAAAATTTGAAAAAAATTTCAAATTCAAAGGGAGATACTGAGTGAGCAGTTGAATACACAGAGTTCAGAGTAGTGGTTGGGCTGTTGTCAGTGTTTGGTAGCATTTAAAGACATAGTATTAGGATGATTGTCATCAGGGGGATGCTGAGTCTCCCCCATCTTCTCCCCAGTCTCACTTACATGCTAGTATCTTGACTGTTTTGAGTCTGTATTAGTATTTTCAATTTTAATAAAAGTTCAGGAGATTTGTTAATAGAAAAAAATCTGTTTAAGCATTATCCCCAGAAATATAGCAAGTAATATATCACTCATTCTTCATCCTACATCTGTCAGGAGGGTTGATTTAACTTATAGACCAAGAGAATAAATATTAGCAATAAAATAGATGTATTCATGTATAATAATTTTTGGCATATTCCTGATCTTCAGTCCTACCCTCTTATATGATGCATTATTTCCTTTACTTATATTTTCAATATTCCCTTTGCTAATTTTCTTCTTACTTTTGCCGGTGCTTCCTTATTTACATTGTATAATACTTACTTTGCATTTTCTCTTCAACTTTCTTTAGAGTGCTAACCAATCCCCACTTAAGCTCTCAAATGGTCTCATGCTCGTAACACTTCCTTCTCTGTCTTCTGTTCAGTGTCGACCCTCAGCAACTGGTGACATTTAACTTGGAGAAGGGCAGGACAAAATTGTGACTTAAATGCTCTCAATTCACTCCACAAGCCTTTGTGGAATAAGGCTCTTAGTATAATGTAAGTTTAAGATAGCGCTTGCTTCAGCGGCACATATACTGAAAGTGGAACCATAGAGAAATTAGCATGGCCCCTGAGCAAGGTGACACACAAATCTGTGAAGTGTTCCATTTTTAAAAATAATAATAAGTTAGGATAGAGATCATTAACTCACTATCTTTTTGAAGACTCAAGTCTAGTTGATAAATACAATGTTCCCAGATTTAAAAAAATCAGAGGAAAACTACAGAACAATATAGAAATAATGGTAAAATTTTAGGGTACAAGCTGTACATACAAATGTTGAGGTGCAGTTGAGTAGCTGAGTACTGCAGTGGGATATTGTTTATCTCACAAAGGTTTACATTATCTTAATACATTTCCCATTACCTTAAATTATGGGAAGGCATTGTCAACTGAAAAAAAAAAAGCACAGCCTGAAAGTTGAGAATAATGTTTTATTCAGGGACCTTATTAAGGACTATAGCCTGGAATGGCAGCCTCTCAGATAGCTCTGAGGGACTGTTCCAAAATGGTAAGGGAGGAACCAAGATATGTAGGAGTTTGTGCTGAAAAAAAAAAAAAGACCCCCCAAAAAACAAAACCCCAAAAAACACAAAATGTAGTCAAACATCAAAAGATTACTGCTAATCACAAAAAACATCTCAAGTTAATGATTTTAGTGCTTTTCTATGTATGGGAAGATACAAGTCTGGGCTTATTGAAATCATTCTTTTGATGTGCATCTTTACTACCTAGGGCTAGTATCCTGTTTTTCTACATCCTGATTCCCCTCAGGGTGCACTGCTGGGGGTGGCTGCAGTGGCTGAGGGCTTGATGGCAGCAGCGTTCTTTGTTTACTGAAGTGGCAGGGGACTTATTTTGTCTACAGCATAAAGTTGTGTTATGAAAAACATTAAACAACAGGTGAGGCAGGGTTGCTGACCATTCAAACTTAAATTGGGTGTCATTTGTGAAATACAAGTTAAACCATCATGAGATACCACTATGCACCTATTAGATTGCCTGTTTTTAAAAAGTGCTGTTGAAGATGTGACACAACTGAAATTCTTATACATTACTGGTGCAAATGCAAAATTGTACAGCTACTATAGAAAGCAGTTTGGCAGAGTTTGTAGTGGCTTTATTCATAATAGCCCCAAAGTGTAAAAATCAAAATGTCCTTCAACAAGACAAACTGATGCATTCATACAGTGAAATACCATAAAATAAAAAGAGAACAACTACTGGTACATGCAGTGAATGGATGAATCTCAATGCATTATGCTTAGTGAAAGAAGCCAAATTCGGAAGACTACTTCGTATTATGTAATCGTTCTGTTTTGACATTCTTTGAAGGTAGAACTATAGGCACCAAATCAGAATTGCCAGGGGCTTTAGGCGTTGTGAGAGATGGACCACAAATAAGCATGAGGAAATTTCGGGGTGATGACACAGTTTGTATTTTGATTTTGGTGGTTATATGACTATATGTGTTTGTCAAAAGTCATAGAACTATACACTAAAAAAAGACAAATCCTACTGTATGTTAAATTATACCTCAATAAGCTTGGTTTTAAAAAACAGAAGAAGAAAAGATAAAGTCTATTTTCTGAAAATGATAATCCAGTGTTTTGGAGTTGAGTTTGAGTTTGAATAGTCTATCAGGTGAGAATAATACCTCATGTATACTATAATTAATTGTTTAATTGTTTTATTTTTATCATAAAAAAGTTCTTTCATTGACCAAGTATGTAGTTTTAGGAGGAATTCACCTACAGTAGGGAGGGAAGACAAGGACACCTACCTACATATACAATATTCCTGAAAATAAAAGGACATAAGATTGAGCAGTGCTAAAAGCTGTAACACATACTGGATATCTCCCTCATGTAACGTGTTTCTTGATTGTTTTACAACAATCCTTTAAGATGGATGCCATTATTATCATCTCTAGTTTACTAATGTGAGAATAGCTTCAGAGAATTTAAGTATTTTGTCTAGAACATGGATCAGCCAGGATTCAAACACAGATTTTTTTTGATTCCACAGTTTATGTTCTTTCTCTGATACCATCCTGTCTTCTAGATCATCCCCACAAATGTTTTCACAAAGATAGAATAGACTAAGTCTGAATTATTTTATATTTTAGCTAGAGTTATTAAATACTGAGTTCCTTTTCTCAGAAATTGAGGCTGCTCCGTAAATTATTGAGCACTTCTCCAGCCACTGAAGGCATGCACAATTTGGTTCTGGATCAATCCCCCACTGCTTGCCCTTTACACCTGTGCTCAGAATGATAATTTTGGGGGTGGGGGTCTTTGTCAGTCCTTCCAGATCTCTTCCAAGGTGTTCATATGTAGAAAGCAGAGAAAAATCAAGTTATTATGCAATCCAGGGTAACTATATAATTATTTAGATATATCTCTTACATACTGAGTCCTTTGAAGACCGTATGCCCTGAAAGTAACTATAAATTCTTTAAAGATAAGAGCTATCATTATAGTTTCTGAGATATATCATAACATCAATTCCAAAACCCTTCACCTAGGTGATGTTCAGTAAACATATTTTGAAGGAATAAAGGAATGAATGAAAATGGCAATAAAGAATAGAGTAAGAATCTTTGGAGTTGGATAGAGACTTGTATCCAAGTTCTAGCTATTCCATTTACTATTTGGTTGACTTTGGGTTAATTATTTAACCTTACCGAGACTCACTTTTCTCTGCTATAAAATGAAGATAATAATAGCACCTATCAGTTATTAGTTGTGAGAATTAAATGAGAAAAAGTATGGAATGTGCTAAGCACAGTTGCAAACATAGTAAGTGTTCAAGGTACAATGTTTATTAATGATATTTGTAAAATTCTCTTATTCCATATTGCTTCATTAATAATATGAATTATAAATTAATAATATTTAGGTACTTCCCCAAATTTCATTTATTCTTTTATTTTTCATAATTCCTGCCACTCATGCATAATTTAGAGAGTGAGACTCTATGAGTAGAATGATTTAGTCCAGGTTTTAGTTGTTTTCCTTGAATCCAAGGGGAGGTGGTTGTGAGGGGAAGGATGAGTTGGGGTGGCAGCTCTGGGCTTTTCATGCATCTCCATGTCCACATCTACTGTCATCATTTTTATGGAGTGGGAGTCATTCAAAAAAAGGTTATTTTGATATAAAATCATATTGGAACCCTATAAAATAAGTAATAAGAAACTTATTCTCATTTATTCATATGGTTAATGATTGGCGGCTCCAGGTATGGCTCGAGCATAAGCTGAATCAACCTCTGGATTTACGACTGTTAAATTAATGTTGGAGGAGTGGGTCTATAAGGAACCAATTTTCAAGAGAGCCTGAAGAGCCTCTCAGTACAGAACTTGTTCTGAAGGAAGGGAAAACTAGCTAGTGAGCTTTAGCTAGGCACAAGGCCTTTGTGTCCAGAAGGAGAGGCTTTCTCTGAATAAGCATGGTAAACGTCCTTTGGATTTGCCTTTAAGTTTAATCAGTAAGTCTGAGTCCTGAGGAAACTGGGATGGAGGTAGAGTGGATGAAATTAACAATGGAAAGAATTATTTCATGCAGAGTGAAAACACCACCAAACTTCATTGCATTGACGACTTGAGACCATTCAATTTTATTTTGCGTCCTCAAAATTTTTAGGAAATCAGCAGTTACCCGTTAGCCTTTAGCTGACCATACCTTCTGAGGTGCACTGGTTTTGATGTTTCATTTAACCGATGAACGTTTTCCCTGTTGTCTAAGTGATATCTGTTTCCATAGAACGAAGAGTAATTTAGCCCATACAAATTGTGACTTCGGCCGTTTTGCACTTCAACCAACTCTGCTAAGTGTTCACAGCCAGGGCAGCAACCAAGCCAGTAAAATAATGACAGTGCTTCAAAGTTGTGTTAAGAAATTGTAGTGATCCTATGTAGTTAGGTGTCCATTCAGTCTGAACAGAAAAGGCAAGGAGACAAAATATTGGTGAAAAAAGCCTAAAGCAAGTAATTAGTAGGAGGGGAAAGCAATGGCACATTTAGATTATTACACTTCACTTTGTATTGGTATCAGCTTCTGAATATTTCAGCAGCATTCATTTACATACCCACTGAGGATTGCTGAGCAGAAATTACCCTTTGTTCTCAGGCATAGAATTCAGTGGTGTTACAAGTTATGTCTAGACTTTGGCCCCTTCAAATAGAAAGAGCTTTGTGATAATATGTTAAATGATATGTAATCTTCACTTTTGTTAAGTAAAACCACAGGATTTTCCTACAGAATCATTTGTACGTGTCCACATCATAAGAATTGAAAATCTGTCTGTTGTGAAGATGCTCTTTGGTGAGAGTATTGTACAAGTAGCTCTGAAATGTAATGTGTGGTACCTGCATTTCAATTTCCTGTCACACCCATCCCTCCCAAGCCCTTTTCTGGTTCTACCACTCAAGCTCAGTAGAAGGTAAGTGTACTTTCCAGCATCACACAGTTAGTAGTTGAGGGACAGCACCCCAGGTCTGTGTGAGCCTACTACGCTGTTTCACTCCTCAGGCCTGGCTGGGCAGTGGCTTACTGCGGGCTGCCCACTGAAGTCCAGGTGTCTGAGGCAAGTTGTTCTTAGGTGACTAAATGAGTATTAAATGCAAAGTTTGTGATCTGCTGCTAAGAACTCTCTAGACCTTGCACACAGTTATTTGGACAGAAAAAAATTAGAAAGCAAGTATTAAACATCATACACAGATACTAAATAAAATTGAGTTGATAAAGTATGGAAAAGACAGAATAGAGAGGGAAAATATTTCCCCAAAGAACTTTCTAAATCACTAGAGTGTCTTTTTCAATCCATATTCTTCTCTCTTTCCACCCTTGCTCTGCAGTCTCCTCAAAGACCCTCTGCCAGGCAATTTCAGATGTATTATAAACATGCTCTTGTGAACAAGAGCGATAATTCTCCTCCATGCGGGACCCTGCTGCTGCTGACAATCAGCCCCAGGTAGCCTTTCACTTACCAATCGCTGTTGGCTCCAAAATAAGTTTTGAAAAAAGTGAATCGGAGCTTAGGATCCAAATGATAAGTAAAATGAAGGAATGCTTGTGTTTTCACAGCTTGTGTTTCTGAGGTGGTCAAAAGTCACTGAGCTGACCCACCCACGAGGGCCCTCATCATTGCATTCATCTATTAACAACCATTTCTGTTTGAGTTCAGGCTGCTGACCTTTTCTTTAGAGTCATGTTTGAAGATTAGCCTTGTAGTCAGGCTAATAGCAATTCCTCCAAAATAAACCACAACCTATATTTTCCTGTTATTCTGTTTTAAAGTTTTGGCTAGTTTATTAAACTTTTGACGTCTAGAAGCAGAGCATACCTTAGATATCACATTGGAAGCACCTATCAGAAAGAACACTATAGTGACATTATTATTTTTTAGAGATGATGTGAGTGGGGAAGAAGATTTTCACCTGCAAGAAGGGTGTTTTGGTCATTGACGTACTTAGCTGGTCACTAGTATTCCAGGATGATACAGACTTTAGTGTGACACCAGAATAAGTTTGAAAAAATTTAAAGCCTTCTAATGTCAGGCCAGGATAGCTAGAATTTACTTAAGAAATTTTGGATGACTCTTGCAACGGACTAGACTCTGGGCTGTGCTGGACTCTCCCTATCTTTCAGAAATTTTCATTCTTTTTGGTAGAAAATATGAGGCCCTGGAGAACTGCATGTGATACAGATTAGTGGGGACAACCAATGAGTTGGACATGTAACAGAACTCACAGAAGAAAGAAACTGTTTTGGCTTGGGTAGTTAAGGAAGATTCAAGGAGGGGTGGCATAAAATAGAACTTAGATTTCACTGAGCGGAGATTTTCATTTTAAAATAATTAGCGAACAGTTCTATTTTTACTTGCCCAGTATATTCAAAGATAGATACTGGATGCTGTGCACAAAGTTAAATATTGAAGTTTAGGAAACGCTGCTCTGAAAACAGAATTACAGAAGAATACCTAAATGTGCTTGTGGAGTCAGTTCAGTGAAAGTTTCAAAGTAAAATGTTGTCTGTGCTGATTCTTGAAAGGTTGGTAGGCCTTCAGCAAGTGGGCAAGAATGCAAAACCATTTTAAGCCACCTTGACATCAAATATAATAAAGTTCATGAACTAAACATATGCCTAGGAGAAACTTAGATGTTAGATAATCCATTCACTGGAGGGAAAAATGTTAAAACCATCTCTTTCTTTCATAGGATTTCTTTGAAGGAGATTTCATAAGTGCCCACTCACCTATTCCCATATTCCTCTGGAATACAAGCATACGTACTCTTTGTTGGAACATTCACATTGGTTACAAATCTAAAGTTGAATATCCATTTCCCTTTTGATTGATTACTTGTGCTAGTAGGTAGTAAAGGTGGGGAATAAAGAATCACCTCCAGAGAAACTTTTATTTTGGTTTGAAATACAATCTGAGCTTTTCTGTAGGAGACTGAATAGGCTAGAAATCACATCCTTCTAGAGGCCACTGTTAACATGAGTCTGTGTATGCAGAGCTCCTGCTGACTGACAGCAGTCGGAGAGTAACTATGTAGAGGGGAAAAGTCAGTTTGTATTAAAGTTTAACTGGATATAATACGTGAAGTAAGCCCACAAAACTTTCAAACACATTTTCAAAGATCAAAACAAACCATAACTAGCTGGATTTGAATGTAAGGAGCATTTGGAATATGCGTTTTTGTACTAACCAATAACCCCCATGTCTATGTGCTTATATAAATATGTCCATATAAAGAACCACGATACTTATCCTTGTTATTATATATTAAGGTGAGACAAACAGCTTTTTGCTGTTGACTGTCAGAGTGTTTTATTAAAAGCTTGTACTCTACTAAAGAAAACAAGGTCAGTGCTGGGGTAAATTTCTGGCAGATTATTTAAACTTCTGAGAAGGTGAATGCCATTTAGAAATAATGTGGTTTTTATTAAATAAATCTGTCTAATAATGTTAAGGTGCTATTTCAATTTTAAGGACAGACAAAGCCAATCTTAGGTACTAAGAGATGAGGGCAGAAGGTTGGGGTCAGGGTGAGGAAGGAGTTGAGTACTGGTTAGGACTGACACTGAGCACAGGAAAAAATGAAAAATAAAATTCCCGTTTCGTATTGAAGGGTGTTTTATTTATGTTTAAATTCCCTTTTGCTTTACTGAATTTTCAACAAAGTGAGGTATGATATTTGAGTATACTTGTACTGTGGAATTAAAACAATAGGTTTTCTTTAGACATACAAAAATAAGACCTTTTGTTTTCAATAACTCAGTGAAGATTAATAATAAAAGTTATAAAAGGTAAAGACAAGGGATATTGTTATTACGATTCAGTATGTCATGAAATGCAGACCTCGAAATGTTTAAAGTGAGTTTATATGTGTGTTTTCTTAAATTATCATAAGCTAGTGAACAAATTGCTGTCTTTTTAATCACTCAAAAATTCACAAGCCTAGAGAATCCCACTAAGGCCTAGAATTTTTGTGTGTTTACCTTATTTGATAAAATTATTTATCCCAAGAGAAAACATTTAAAATCTTGTTAATTATTATCCTCATAGCACCTTTTTATATTCATTAGCTCTAAATTATAAAAGTTTCATAATTTAGCTTTAAACACAGAATTAATATTAGTACTGTTATACAAAAAATGTTTTGGGTGTGTTTTATTGAAACCAAAACGCTAACAAATCTTGAGAGCCTTGTAAACTGAAACTACATGAGATTGATATTTACATCTCTCAACGTATTGAAGTCTTAACAGGAGAACTATGATTATAGCTTTTGGATATTTGTCATCAATATGGTTTTGGTGGCCAGAGGGAATGTGTTTTGCTTTTTTGACGTGACTTAGACACAAAAGCCCAGGGACACCTAGTGAGACAAAAATCTCAATAACTGAAGGAAAATAATAAACAGTAAGAACCTTTACTCCTGTCAACCGTAGCAGATTCAAAACGTGTTACGGGATGATAACACCGGGGATTTAGACATTGAAAAGCAACATGTTGTCCTTAGAATATTTTCTGTTAGCAAATTGGTCTTAGAGGAAGGAAGAAAAGAAGGAAGGAATGAAAAAAGAAAAAGGAAGAAAAATGAATTGATTTAGGTAGAATTTCTTACATTGAAGACTTAACTTCTAGAAGTCTTGGAAAACACCTTGGGGTAGTCTGAAGAAGGCAGCAGTGTGATTTGACCTTGGACAGATGGGAGATTCATTGGTACTTCCCCATATAACTGCAACTTGATTTTCGTTGCCTTAGGTATTACCATTTTTTTTAAATAAATTTATTTATTTATGGCTGTGTTGGGTCTTCGTTTCTGTGCGAGGGCTTCCTCCAGTTGCGGCGAGCGGGGGCCACTCTTCATCGCGGTGCGCGGGCCTCTCACTATCGCGGCCTCTCTTGTTGCGGAGCACAGGCTCCAGACGCGCAGGCTCAGTAGTTGTGGCTCACGGGCCCAGTTGCTCTGCGGCATGTGGGATCCTCCCAGACCAGGGCTCGAACCCGTGTCCCCTGCATTGGCAGGCAGATTCTCAACCACTGCGCCACCACGGAAGCTCGGTATTACCATTTTATTTCTATAGTTTTCTCACCATTCCTCTGGTACGTCACTTCTGAGCCAAAAAAGAGAAATACTATTTTTTTTTTCTTCTTTTAAATCCTGACATGATTTTTTTTTTCTTTTTGTGATATAGCATCCCTCCACCCTCACCTGGCACGGTTGGTACACCACTTTACAGGTAGCTCACATCTCTTTGGGTCTTTGCAACATGCCAGACATGTTATAGCAATAATGTTTTCCATTAGAATATTTAGAATATTTTTTAAAGTTACATTATTTATTAGTTAATTCTTATTTGTACTTTTAGGAGAGAATGAAAGAAATCAAAAGATTTTAGCTATATTATTTAATCCTTTCTTAATCTTCTACTTCATTTCTTTCATTTTATTAGTATTATTTCCTTAAACAAACAAACAAAAAATGAAAAAAATCTTTTACTTATGTGTTTTCGTTCTTCAAAAATGGAACCACTGTTCTCAGGTAGTTTGGATTTCCCTTTCTAAATGATCCCTGTTTCTTCTTCACTCTTCCTCCACTTTACATGCAGTCAACAAGAATTCTCCCATTTTATCAGTAGTCTCATATCAGCCTTGTTCTTTTCATTTTCACGGTTACTGCCTTAGAAGAGGCCATCATTAATTCTCCTGTGGTTTCTTGAAGTGTTTCCAGAGGGTCTTTATAAGTAAAAACTCCTCAGAAATAACTAGTCAATGAATTAAGTTTCAAAATTTGCTATTGAATTGTTCATTGCATCACTGTATATCCTGTATTCCAGTGATTTCTAAACATAAAAAAATTGATAGTAAGGATTTTTTCATTGTGATTTGGTGTATCTATTAATATGGATTTTAATGTGTACATCTATATCAATATATGTATTAGCTCTGAAAAATCTTTCATGAAATAATATTTATCCTGACTGCCTGAGATGAGCACTAATACTTTTTTCCTATTTTATTCCTCTCCATTCACTTCCAGTACAGAGTCAGTCTTCATTATTGGTAGATTCTGTATCTGCAGATTTGCCTAAACCCTAAAGTTTGTTTGTTAAGACCAAGCTCAATACTCATAGTCCTTTCACAGTCCTTTGTAGCTATGTGTATGTGCAGCATGGTGAAAAGTTTGAGTTACCAGATAGGCACATACCAGCTGAGGTCACACATGGTGAAATGCACTGCTTTCTTGTTTTAACTCTCATACTGTAAAAGCTTTTCACACTTTTGTGCTTTTCGGTGGTGATTTTGCTGTTTTAAATGCCCCCAGCATAGTGCTGAAGCT
This sequence comes from Balaenoptera physalus, assembly GCF_965194825.1. NCBI lineage: Eukaryota > Metazoa > Chordata > Mammalia > Artiodactyla > Balaenopteridae > Balaenoptera > Balaenoptera physalus. The sequence goes on along the minus strand of NC_138887.1, from coordinate 89,864,693 downwards.
CTGTCTAGTGCTTCTAAGCACAAGAGGGCTGTGGTGTGCCTTACTGAGAAAATATGTGTGTTTGATAAACTTTGTTCAGGCATGAGTTATAGTGCTGTTGGCCACGAGTTCAATGTTAATGAATCAACAATATGTATTAAATAAGGTGTCTTTTAAACAGAAACAAACATAAAATAAGGTTATGTATTGATAGGTTTACAAAAATGTGGCCAGACAGGTACTTAATGCTGAATTTCTCCAGTGGCAGTGAATCAGTATTTACTAATTCAGTGTTTGCAGGTACTGTATAGAATATAACTACTGTAAATAACAAAAATTGACTATTGCATTTTAAATTTTGGTCAGGATCCAGTGACATTATTTCATGGGCTGACCTACAATTTGCAAAACACTGCCTCCCATGAATCATTTTTCTCAAAGTTTGCTGCTAGGAAAACCTTTGTTTTTCAGGAGCAAATCGTAGGTATGTTTTCTTTTCTCTGAGAGATTTGTAACTTGCTGCTTTGTATTTTTTACCTTGCCTGCCAGGAAACTTAATGCAGGCTTTATGCTCAGTTACAGCAGCAGTATTAATCCTTGATGTTGGAATGCTTGCTTTCCTGTTTTTAGCCCTGGTTTCCTCCTTTTATTTCTACTATATTATTTTTGTTTGATTTATTCTTTTTGTAAAAGAGTCTTGAAACCTCTTGGGGAAAAGATGGAAATGAATAAAAGAATTAATGAATAGGTAAATAATTGAAACAAGTAATCCTGGAAGAAAGATCTGGAGATAAGAGGCTATCTTTTTAGTAGAGACTTTAAAATATAATATTATTGTCAAATGCTTTGATGGTATGTGTTCTCCTTATTAAGTTGATTTTTTAAATGTGTTGTGTGTTAAAAACATTCTTTGTGAAGATGAAGTAGAAGGGTTTTCTGAAGTGTCAGAATAATTAAGTAAAGCTTAACAACTTAACGATAACAGTGTAAGAAAATTACAAAATGTGTATTAACATGCTCCCTTCTAAGATCACCTATCTCTTCATTATTGTATGAGTAGTCACCAATATAGATGATATAAAAAATTCTTGCTGTTCTTTAGCAATAGCAAAGTAGGTATAGTATGGATAATTAAATCATCAGTAGTGAACATCTAGTCATAACCAATAATTTTAATATTTCTACCTTACTCACTAGAGTTATTCACATCTTCCTTTCCACATCTCTATGTCCATCTATGAAGATAATCCTAGATAGTCAAGAGTTGCTGTACCAAGTTGCAAACTAAGTGAAAGTTTATGTACTCTCCTAACTTAACCAAACTCAGTATATTTTATGGATTGCTTCAGTGAAAAAACATTAATGGATAATAAATTCATTAATCCTAAATTTCTAAGATTACATTTTGCCACAGTGTGTCAAAAAAGTTACCACAGTTTGTGAAAAAAGTGAAAAAGGACACACTGTATGAATATATTCTCCTAACATTTATTAATATCACAATTGAGGAAACCTCTATTGTTAAAAATAATTGGCAATGTACACTAAAGGATATTATGTCTCAGATTCACAATTTAAAAGAGCCTCTTAAAATAAGCTTCCTATAGTGTATCTCTAGTTTTTTTTAAAAGAGTAGACTTAGATGTTTCTCTATTTTCATTTACTAAAGAATTTGAAAGTGTTAAAACTCAAGGTCTATTTTCAAGCAATATACCAATATTTTCCAAAATATAATCTTCTCTAAAAGTGATTCATATAAATAATATGAATATTTACTCATTTATGTTAATCTGACCATGAGAGCATCAAACCTTAATGATGGTTATATTCTTGTAGTTGACAGTTCCACAAAGGCCATGTTACATTATTTTACATTGGAAAAATCAAATTTTAACATTGTTGGGAAGAGATAAAAAGCTCTCATATATCTGAATCATTATAGACTTGGTAAAGGATATTAATCAGTCCACATTTGTATCACTAGTATATCACTAATACATTTGAAATATATGAGAGGCAGAGCAATGTAGGGATTAAGCCCAGTGGATTCTAGAGCCAGCAGCCTGGGTCCAAGTCCTAGTTCTACCAGTTGCTCTCACTGTGACCTTGGACAGATAACCTCTCTGTGCCTTTGTTTTCCTCATTTGCAAAATAGGGATCATTATATGATATCTGTCTTACAAGAGTAAATGAGTTATTATTTATGAGGTAGTCAGAATTGAACCAGGCACATAGGAGTCACCATCTAAGTGTTTGTTTAAGTAAATAAATAACTAGGTAAGAGGATTTATAACTCTTTTCATAAGAGATGGTTATTCCAATGTTAAAAAATGTATGGCATTTTAAAACTGAATGAAACTCAAGATCATGTAGAAACAGTCGTTTTGATTTTTTAACAGCATTACCACTCCCACACCTTTTTAATTTTTTTCAAATGAAATCATGGGAACCTCAAAATAGAAAACAAATTGATGTTATAGAATGGGGCAGAAGGCCTGGATCTTTGCCCATGCTACATTTGCTTACATCTCTCAGAGGCTTCTGAATTATGCTATAGACTCCAGAGTTTCTAAGGATGAAAGTTTAAAAATTCCCGATTTTGATTAAAGTCTTCTTGTACAGATGAGGTAACTGATGCTCAGAGTTGGTAATGGTTCACTTTCAAGGTAACACAGCTTATTAGTCTTCAGCAAATGCTACAAACCAAGGATTCTTGTCCACTGCACACTCACTTACTCCCATGGCTCTCTCAAAGCCCCACATGGTTGAGCCCTTACTGGGCAAGATGAAAATACATTTTAGTCTTTATTTTCCAGGTGATCCCAATGTCTCACTTTAGACATGTCTTCTAACAATATTCCTACAGTTAAATGCCTTTCCATCCCAATCTATCATTATGGCCTATACGAAAAGAAAAGTAATTTTTAACTTTCATATTTTCTTGTCAGTTGAGTAAGGCGCTCCATGTGCAAACTAATTAAGACTGAGTCAACACAGTGTTAAAAATATATTTGAGTATGAATTTCACCAGTGATAAGAGAATGATCCTAGCATCTACAAAAGGAATGGGCATTCAAATTATAGCTTATTATCTACATAACATTTCATGCTGTGCAGAATACCTGCACAAACACACTAATGGGACTCAAAAACGTTTGAACAGATGGTTCAAAAGATTGTGGGAATTAATATGGGTAGCAAAAACAAGAGCCAGAATTTGAGTTGGACTCAAATCTAATTGGGCTGAATTTTCATACCCTTGTAAAAGACTTAAACAATTGATGTGTGGGAGTCTTATTGTTGATTGCTAATTGCTAATTATGTAAAAATCAACTTGTACAAGTGATTGGAGCTAAGGTAAAATACAAATTATATAGCGCAAGCCAATATTACAGGCTTAGAGAAGAACCTAAAATTTTTAATACTGAGAAAGTGTTTTTGAGTGCAAACATACAGTTAAATTTTCTTTATCCTTGATATGTACAAACATTATTTTATAATTGATTTCCCTTCTTTGGCCCTTGATGAACATACAACTTAACATATCATAAAGCAACTTACTGCCTCAGGGCCAAAAAAAAAAAAATGGTAGCCATTAATGGCTATTTCACACATTTGAATATTGAATGAAATATTAATAATGTGATTAATTTTTGCTTATGAGAATTTCAGACTTTGGAGGAAAACAAAACAATACTAATTGGATCATTGAATCCCTAATTACATCATATTGGAATAAACCTTAATCTTGGATTATGAATAAGGTTAAGGATTGTAGCATCATCCCTATAAGCTACTAGCTTCTGTGTAGTCATAAAAATTTGGCTGAATACCACTTTTTAAGTAGAGCAAAATGACATAGAAAAAATGTGTACCATCAGCTGCTCTTCCTTTAATAGGATTTTCTGATGTGCAAATCACTACAGTAGAATGATGCAGTGGGGCATAAGGACAATGAATCAGGTAATAAATTGAGTGTAACACTAATTATATTCACTATGAACTGAAATATATACATTTGATGGCCATGATGGCACACCAGTATTCAAAGCCCAAGGTGAGAAATGCATTTCAACTTCTCTCTTTATAAAAACTCAGCAGTCTGCTACTGTCTGTATCTGGTATCAAATTCTATATATCTACCTGTGTTTTTAACGTGGAAACCCAATTCCTAAAGGAAAGATCATTATCATTATTAAGTTTTATAAGAAAATCAGTACGTACCAGTATCTATTTAATAACGGAGACATCATGAATGTCAGACGTAACACGCTTTGCAGAGTGCTAATAACTCCTAAAGTGTATCCTTGTCTCAAGTTGAAGTCAGTATTGGAAATTTTATATTACCTGCTCTGCCTGAAAGCATTAAAAAGTACTTTTGTAATAGCTAAGCTAAAGAAGAAAATAGTGACTTTTTACAACTTTGCCTACTTTTTGGTTCAGTTTCAAAGCTCATTATAGATAAGTCATATGAAATTGGCATTGGCTTGAATTAAGCAAGAGGATCATTTTAACCACATATATTTTATGTTGCCTTCAGGATGAAATAAAATAAAGCATTTATGTGTGCCTCTGTTTGGAAGTTTGTAAGGTATATGTGTTTTAGATACATTATTAACTACATCAGAATGCTTTTTTTCATATTTCTTTTAGTTTTGGAATTGCATGGACATAAAATATGCATTTATTCAGAAACTAAACAAAAAAATTTAGTAATTTCTGCATTACAATGATCCTAATTCAAGTCCAGTGATAGATTGAAAGAGATTGTTTCTTTTTCTATTATATATTTAAATTAAAAATAGGAAGATGTAGTTTCTACTAATGAGTTTTGTAGGGCTGTTTTAATATGATGTCCCTTAGGAGGTTTCCTCACTCGGTATGAAGGCTCCTAAGAGGTGCTTGTGCACCTGATTAATTCATAAATGGCGCTGAGGGCTGCACATTTGCCCAATCCTAGTTAAATCGTAGTAGGCGGCTATTCCTCTGTAGGATGCATTGCAAATTGTGATGCTCTTATTATACACCTAATTACAGCATTCTACACCAGTCTGATTCTTTCCGTAAATTCTTATAAATGTGGTGTCCATTTTAGAAGTTAGAGATTGAGGTTCATTAAAATGACTTCAATCCATATGATTGCAGTAGAATAATGCCTTGAGACTTGCTGGAAAATTGCGCTGAAATTCTATAAAGAATATATATGTAAAATATGGTGAAATTAAAATACAGTGATTTACAAAAATTAATTTTGTATTGTAAATAATTAAGCAGATACTATGGGGATACAAGAGGAAAAAAATGAAAAACATCTGAAAGGATAGATGTAGTTGTTTTGGGGTGAGTAACCAATTTTAAAATTTTGTGCTTTGAAGCATAGTTCTTAACCCTTCTGTGCCTCAGTGCCTCGTGGGGGGTAGTAATCCAACCTATCTTATCGAGTGTGAGAATTGATTGAGTTAATATATGTAAAGTGCTTAGAACAGTGCCTGACACATAGTAAGTTCTGTGTAAGCCCTTATACAGATCCTTTTCTCTCAAGCTCTACCCAATCTAATTCTCACCTGAGATGTACTGTTTTCTACTATAATGCTTTAGCCAAAACTAATATTCTGATATTTCCACTGCTGTTCCTCCTATCCTTCGGCATTGCTTCTTTTTGATGTTATTCTGGCTGAGAGGAGAGGAGGTTTCTCTTTACAATTAGAGAGACAAGATGGATTAGAGTTTCATCAAACACAAATTTGTACAGGTAATACATTTTTTTCCCTAGATTTATAGCTAAAAAAAATGGCCCAGTGTATAAATACCATGTAACTCAAATTATTTGTCTTCAAATATGCCTTTTATAATTTCTCCCTATTTTACGAAGCAACAGTATTTTATTAAGATACAGCCATTTCTTGCTATATCTAAGGTAAATATTCAGGTATCTTCTGAATCCCGTCATTGTTTCTGGGGATACACAAGTTCTATCTTCATAAGTTAGGAACCATTCTACTGAACTGAATTCATCATTTAAATCAGGTTTATTGTTATTATTTATCTGCTATTGTGATGTAGATACCAGGTCCAGAAACTATCTGAACACTTATCTAAACCTGGAGGATACTCCTTCAATATGGTCCTTTCCTTTTATTGAGGAGCTGTGAGATGTCAATTATATTATATTAAAGAAAGGAAAGGAGTGTGCATATTATTAATGTTTTAAATGAAACATAAAGAAAAATGAAGCTCAAAGAAGTTAATAGGCTTATCTCAAATTTGACAACTAGTTAATGGTGTGGGTAGAACACATGGCTTGTGATTCATGGATATTTTTCCTTCCATTCTGCATTTTATCATAAAACACAAGAAACAGGAAAAAAAGAGTTATGAAAAGGCAAAAATATAAATGTGAAAACATATTGTGAATGTAAGTTTAACACTTTTTTCTTTTAATTTACCAATCACATAGTCACTCAGAATGTGAAACTCTTTTATGACCTTTCCATCTGACACAGCTGAATTGTTTCAGATCAGCTAAGAAAAACTTAGACATATTGTGCTGACTTATACGGTCTAATGGGTTTAACAGAAAATGTTTCTCCCCTAGATAAATATGTTCTAAGTTTTAATAATACAGGACCTTTCACTTATAAAATTATCCAGTTTATAAAACATAATTATCAACATTTAAAAATGCTTTGGATGTGTGCCATTTGACCATCTTTTTTTTTTTTTTTTTCACATTGTAGACCAAAGCATAGAGAAACTTGATCACTTAGTAAAGCTGTTCTGACCCCAGTAAAAATAAGGCGAAGAATTAAATGGTTACATATGTTGGTAGGATAAAATCTCCATTAAGGTTGAATTAACAGGATGATGCTCTGATCTCTTATTGGACAAAGAAGTGCATTATATTTAGAATAAATAGCATACCTGAGATCCTGATCCTTTAACACAGGTGGTTCACTGTGTATATAGTAGCAGTGGTGGTCATATTTGTGTGGAGACAGATTGAAGATGAATTTAATTATACTTTATAAAAGGGAAAAGAGAAGTTGCTTCTGTTGTTATAGTTAACTATAATAGAGTAGTATCTTGCTCAATATTAGCTTGTTATCCAGCACTAGCCTGAGAAGTGGACTGATATTCAGATTTAGCATAAATAGAATAAATAGAATTGTAAGAAGTTTAATTTATCAAATGAATCTGCACAAATACAATTATAAAATAAAAGTTACTTTCAAAAAGTTTAAGTTGGTAAAATATACTGGGCATTAGTCAAACATCACACAGTAATGTTACTATAATCCTAATAAATATTACTTCTGAATTTTATCCCTAGCTGTCATATTGCCTTTATAAAGACTTCAGAATATGCTCTCTTGAGATTTTAACTGCATCCATGTGTTAGTAGCCCATACCACCTCGAGATCAAAACATTACAGGATTTTTTTCTTTTTTTTAAGTGGGTGGTGGGTAGAAGGGAGGGGTGATTGGGATTCAAATGAATCACCAAATCCTGCTTTAAAACAAAAGTCTATCAGGCTTCCCTGGTGGTGCAGTGGTTAAGAATCCGCCTGCCAATGCAGAGGACATGGGTTCGAGCCCTGGTCCGGGAAGATCCCACATGCTGCGGAGCACCTAAGCCCATGCGCCACAACTACTGAGCCTGTGTGAGCCACAACTCCTGAAGCCCGCGTACCACAACTACTGAAGCCCGTGCGCATAGAGCCTGTACTCTGCAACAAGAGAAGCCACCGCAAGAGAAGCCCGCACACCGCAATGAAGAATAGCCGCCGCTCGCCGCAACTAGAGAAAGCCTGCGCACAGCAACGAAGACCCAAAATAAATAAATAACTTAAAAAAAAAAAGTCTATCAAGCTATGTAAAAGTCATCCTTAAATCTGGAATAAAGATATACTAAAAACAAACTTTCTTGGGGATTTCTTGAGGCTTATTGGATCTGGAATTTCTGTCCAAAATTAAAGTAGATTTTCTATTATTATTTGAATATATGAGTTAAATACAGTGTATTATCAGTTAACTTTACCTGTTCCTTTTTACTTTTTTAAATTTCTTTTTTACTCTTTTTAGATTGGCCTTAGCTAGCCATTCAAAATCCCTTGGATTCTATACGGTACACGGAAGATCACATTAAAGGTTCTAGACCTCTCATGAGGTGGGGAAGGGCCACAGAAGTAGCTGACCATTCGCCAGTGAACCTGAAGGGGTTTCTGATTAGTATTTAATGAAAAGGGAATTCATGACCCTGGTGACTGGAGGGCATGGATGCAGTAGGATTGGGTACCAAAAATGAATGCCTCTATGCAAACTGTACAAGTTAGAGCAAGTTGGAGGATAGTGATGGACAAGTTAACTCCTCCCAACCTGCCTCGTGGACCACTCATGGAGAGATGGCATGAAACATGGGAAAGGGCAATATAATCTTGAAATGGCAAATTTCAACTGAAAGTGGCTGAGTGTACCTTAAAATGACAGGATTATGTAAAAATGGAGGGCCATGAGCTAAGTTAAGTTATAGAGAAATGAAAAATTTTGCACATCTGAAGTTGTGGTTATAAAATCATACCCCATCTCTGGTATAAAAATTTAAAGAAATTATTAAAGAATGCTTTAACTCTCAAAATATCTTGGCTTAGGTTTTAGATTTAACGTGGAAGAAGAATATTACCATGTCTGAAACTGTCTTTTGTTCAAGAAAATTAAAGCAAATTATTTTTCGTTTATTGTCCAGCTTCAGGATTTTAATCCAAGCAATAGTTATGAGTAAGTCAAAAGACAAAGATTCAGATAAAGCCTTGCAATCTGAAATCACACAAATTAATTACAAGGGTCTGACTGAAACTTGGACATAGCAGAGTGTCTGGCAACAGTAAGCTGGAAATAAATGTTATGATTCTCTATATTACTTTTATTACATTCCACTCCTAACCAGTTTAGGAGAGAAGCAGGGCATTCAGGGGGAGCCTTCTTGGTCTTACCCATAACTACCTCCATGACAGTGTTGTAGGAGTTGGAAGCAGGCTTTGAGAGAGAAACTTGAACTTGCCAAATTATTTCTTATACTGGAATTTTTGATTCCCTTGATTGCTGATCTGAAAGACACAGCACAGTGCCTATACAGTAGTGGTGAGGGAGGGAAGGGGCAGCTGATGGACACATATGTTTGAATTAGTCTTCAGTTGTATTAGTCCTAAGGCGCCTTGATCTTCCTGGTGATAAAGCCCACCTATTGCTTCTATTTACAATCAAGGTTAAAGACTGTTCGTATTAAAGTAAATTTCATGGGCAGGAGGATTATAGTAATATCTCCATTCCTTCCTAAAACAACTAAGTTTCTGCCTATTCCAAATGGTATTTATACAAGTGTGTATGTGACAGTTTAACACCCTAAATGTGATCTAATAGTTCTACTGAATTTTAGACTGAATGCTACCATAAACATCTACTATACTAAAAATATTTGCATATGGCCTTCTCCTATTCTGAAAATTTATGAATTTTAATAAAGTTGCTTAGATTATATAGCCCACAGTTATAATTGCTCATAATCCAGGAATATTATTTAAAGGGAGTTGAAATTATATGAAAACACTTAAGAGCAGAATTATGTCTTCAGCTTTCCCATTACTTTTTATATGTTGATTATTAATTTCACCATGGTAAATGAAAGGATACTTAATTGAGATGAAAACTCTACTTAGCTTTGTAAATATGTTTGTGAATTAGCATGTGTACAAATGTATCTTCATGATAACTTAAGATTTATCAACAAACAAACTTATAGAGTAATATGTACTTTGGTCCAGCCATTATAACACTTAAATAGTTGTTTTCTTAAGGCAAGACAACAACAGCAAAAAGAATACTATGTAATTATAATGAATGAATAAAAAAAATAATAATTAGGCTCCAAATCAATAATGTACATCCAGTTTCATGTAATAAAAAGTAACAACTTTATACATTAGAAAAATATAAAATGGAAAATAAAGTTTTAGAAATTTATTTTAGAGCATTTTCTAAACTGGATAATTCCAGAAATCTCCCCTCACTGTCCTTCTCCTATAGTAAACCATTATTAACTGTTCTTTTGAATTTTTTTGTTTTTTCAATTCGGTTTAACACAGCTTTATTGCTGGGTATATAGAAGTCAACAAGAGACATTAGGTGTCCTGAAGAGTTTCACGATTAGTAAGGAAGATTATTTGTTGGCTCATTTATGCATGCTCCAAATGTACAAAAAATAATTTAAGGCAGCCTTAAAAAATACATTGTAACAGTATAAATAATATGATTAAAAAACAGGTAAGAATGATGAAGGGGAGAATAAACAGGACTAGGGAAATAAAATGTAATTAGAAATAACATCCATGCATTAACACATGCAGTAAAATCTTAAGTACTTTCAGTGAGATATGTGTAAAGTGATAAAATGCAATGTACGATAAAGTATAATAATTAAAAAGTACAAAGTAGAGCTGTAACAGAAAGAATTGAATGCATAACTAGCGAATTTTTTGAGGTTTTAGCTAAATCAAAGAGGTTTTTGGAAGAGGTGGTATCTGACCTCACTTTTTTTTTTTTTTAAAGGAATTCCTTTATTTTTTTTTATTTAATTAAATTAATTAATTAATTTATTTATTTTTGGCCGTGTTGGGTCTTCGTTTCTGTGCGAGGGCTTTCTCTAGTTGCAGCAAGCGGGGGCCACTCTTCATCGCGGTGCACGGGCCTCTCACTGTCGCGGCCTCTCTTGTTGCTGAGCACAGGCTCCAGATGCGCAGGCTCAGTAGTTGTGGCTCACGGGCCTAGTTGCTCCGCGGCATGTGGGATCTTCCCAGACCAGCGCTCGAACCCGTGTCCCCTGCATTAGCAGGCAGATTCTCAACCACTGCGCCACCAGGGAAGCGCCTGACCTCACTTTTGAAGGAACAAGAGAAAGAGTAGACATATGGAGTAGAGGGTGGAACAATACCTGGAAAGTTGTGTAGGCATGAAACAGAATGGTATAGAACGTGGTACTAGTGTATTTAGGAAATCAAATGCTGCATTATAAAGTAGAAGAGAGGACAGGTAGGCTTATTGGTGGGTGTGGAACTGGCCAGATCTAGAGTGCATAACTTTTTGTATTAGAAGAATATGGATAAAGGAGAACTTCAGTGACCCAGGTTTGAGATTGTGGTTCAGTTGAATGATTATGAAGAGGTGTGAAATAATTTACTGTTATTTTCAAGTTGGGGTTGGGAAATCAAACAAAGAATAGTATCGTGAACCTCCAGTTTTTACCCCCTAGATTTTTGAAGGCAGTGTTGTTTCATCTATATTTTCACCAACTACTTCTTGCCTACCCCAGCACTACCACTGGAATATTTTGAAGCTAATTCCAGAAGTTATATAATTTAATCAGCAAACAGTTCAGCATGTATTTCTATACGATAAGGACTTATTAGAAACATAACTGGAACACACATAAAACACTAATAGTAATCCCCTAAGATTCTCCAATACCTAGTCAATGTTAAAATTTTCCCAATTATTCTTCCAAAAATTTGTAGGGATAATATATTAAGGACACATTTTTGCCTGGTTTTGTCTGTATATTTCATATAAAAGTTTTTAATATTTTTTGGCTAAACTAATCAAAGTACTATTAACATCAATGCTAAAACATGCAGTGTTTCAAATGATAGTGGCTTATAATGAAAGTTTTGGACTATAAATTCTGGGACACAGGATTCAGTTGTCAACAGCTAGGATGAGATGAACTACTACAGAATACGTATCGCCTGTAGTTTTACAGATAGAGGAAAGGTGGCAGAACATAGCACAATTCAGTTTTCAAAGATGCATTAGTAAAAGTTCATTTCATAAATGATTTTTTTTACTTGATGGAGAGCCAGAAACTACTTGAATATCCCCTGTATCTGTTTAAGAAAATAGTTTGGGTAGCTATAAGAAATGGGTGAAATGGTTACTAAAATCAGTAAATACAAAGAAAGCAAAGGAAAACATAAACCAGACAAAAATATTTCCAGTACCAAATTTTTTGTCATTTGTTAAACCACAAATAGGCATACACAGAGCTGTAGTTCAACATGCTTTTGTTGCTAACTTAAATAAAGTTTGGAGCACTGCTCTGTAAATCAACCAGACTGGACCATGAGTTACAAATTTTATATATACATATAATATATATGTATATTATATATACATAAAAAATATATATAATATACGTATATGAAGTGTAAGAGACTAATTGGGAAGTTATAGTTGGACATGAACAGATGTTAGAGACAAATTATTAGAGGGGTAAGAAGACTTAAGCTGGGAAGAACTGACTGGTTCTTTACAGGTAATGCATAATTCTAACTGATAAAATTGAATTCAACATAGATATTTCAGAAAACTTATTTGCTAGTTGTGATATTTATATTAGAATTCATAGTCTGCCTCATTTGAGCTTCAGTAAGTCTGCAAGTGGCTCCCTAACTTGCAAGTGAAAGTGCTTATTACGTAGTAACAGCTGGAAAAATAGAACCAAACTGCACATGGGATAAAATCAGAGTCAACATATAGCTTATTTGCAAAGGAATATTTTTTCAACTAAAATCATTGCACCTACTAACTGACCAAGAGTCTTTTCCTGTATTAATCATTAAAAATGACTTTTAAAGTGTTCATTTTAAAGGGAGATTTTTCATCTTAAACAGGTTTGTTGGGCAAGAAAGTTATTTAGTTATCAAAAATGACCAATACTGCTTTTGAAATCGTTCTTCAAAACGTATATATACAAAGTTCTTTATCAAAGATAGAATAAAAAGGGATCTTAGCTCATCAGTAACAAAGTGTGTAAAAGTCCTTTATGACTATAAACTCTGTCATTTTACTCTAATACAATAGCCGGCAGTGCTACACAGAGTAAACAGTTGTTCCCAACTTCAGAAGCCTGCAGAGGTCAGTATAGCGACAGCAACAAGACATCACATAGATCAGTTGATCAATGCTGAAAGTGGACCATTAGATCACAAACTTATTATTTACACATACCACCATCTTGAATATTAAAATGAAGTTTGTCATAATTAGGATAGAATATCCTTTGAGTAATTGGTCTTTATAACATTTACATTTAAAGAAAATCAACATTTGGAAAATCATTATGCTCAAAAAGGGTGGGGGGGAGAATAAGAAATGAAATTTAAAGTGACAGTAATGACCACTTTATATAAAAATAAATGTTCTTTATGTATGCTGAAGGATTTGAAAAATGTTCTGTTCCTTTGAACTGGGGAATATATTCTTCATACTTGGTTCACCAGCTTCTGGCACCTGTCAGTGAAGCTCACTGTTAACCTGGGCAAAGCTATGATTTTTTTTTTGACATTGATACATAAGTGAAGTTTTCTTATTTCTAGTCATATTCTGTATAATTCAAAGTAAAAAATGCTTCCAAATATAGCCATAGTTCTCAGGTACGGTTTACAATTTTCTGTACCCACATTGAAAATAAGTATTTTAAATTTGGACATGGAAATGTGCACAGATATATTTCTTATGAAAACATTTTTACAATTTGTTTTTGTAAAAGTGAAGAAAATAGACAGGTTTTAGAAACTGTACTGATACCCAGAAGCTGTCTTATCCATGATGACCTGTCAGTGACCTTTGTCATGACACTGAAGGACTACACTCTCCAGGGGTGAGAAGTAATTCAACTTCAATTGTTCCTGTGCGCCAGACATGTATAAAACAGAGACTATAAACATATACTGTAGGCTTATTTTGGCTCCAGTTAAGCTGACACCATCAAACTCATTTAGTTTAGAACTTGGAGACATGGTTTCAGTATCAGCTCTCTGCTGCAATCCAGAAGGTTATAAAGAAAAACTAGCTAAAACCAACATTGGGCTTTTGCTGGGACAGCAGTTATCTATTGTAAAGTAAGTTCCTCATACTTTTTTACAATAATGCCATGTCAGTGTTTGGTGTTTCTAATGCCACTGTGGATGGGCAAAGTCAAAAGCTTTTTCAAAAGATCAGAAGATAGAAAGTGAGACATTAAATTGACGTTTTTAAAAAAATAATATCTGTTTACTGTTTTAAATTTAGCTTTACTTTTCCCTAAATGTACTTCGGTAGGCACTTGTGCAAAAATATGAATGAAGTATGTAGGCAAGCAGTTAGTTTTTATTGTCCACAAATAAATGTATACTTAATTTTTTTCTACTTATATATTTGTTACAATTTTTATCTAAAATTTTAAAAACTTCGCTGAGAACAACATCTCAGTGTTCTTATAGTATGACCATATATCCTAATCCATGGCAGTATAATGGACTGTAATAGCCTACAAATTAGGCAAAGATAAATAACCCTATAGTGGATATAAAATAAAGTTAATATAGTTAATAATGCTAATTAATATCACATTCTATATCCTATCAAAAAGTAACTTGAATTTATATAAACTGGTTACTTACTAGGCCACAAATACGACCTAAAAAAAACTCAAAAGGCATAAAGTATTTAGGATATTATCTTAATACAATGCATAACCAGAAATTAATAACAAAGTACAAGTTTAAAATGTCACTTGCAATAAAAAAAATTCTCTCCTGAATAATGCTAAGATCAAGGAGAATGTCAAGCCTGCGATTACCAGTTGTAAAATGACAATGGGAGCCTCACAAAACAAAGCGTATGGTGTGCATCCAAAGCTGTAATCAGACAAGAATTCAGAGATGTAAATGCTTAAATTTAAAAATAAGAAAAAATAAAGTAAATAGATATTAACTTAAACAGTTGGACAAATGAATATAACCAGAGTTGAAGAAAACAGAAACTAGTAAAATAAATAACTAAAAAAAACCCAAATAAACAAATTGCTCCAAGATAATGTTCTTTGAAGAAAACTAAAATATGAAATTTGTAATACAGGTAATCTGGTAATAACCTGGTAGGCCTCCCAAAGATGTCACATCCTAACCTGGAACTTGTGAGTGTGTTATCATAAATGGTGAAAATGACTTCGGATATATGATTAAGTTAAGGATCTTGAAAACGGGAGATTATCCTGAATTATCCCAGTGTGCCCAAGGTAACCATAAGATTCCTAGTCCGGGGGCGGCAGTAGAGGTAGAGTTAGAGAGCTGCAAGGACTGAAACAGAGGTTAGAAGGAGAAAATATGTTACACTGCTGGCTTCGAAAATGGAGGAAGGGGCCATGAACCAAGGAATAGGAGCATCCTTTTGAGGTGGGAAAGGCAGGGAAATGGATCTCCCCAAGAGCTTGCAAAAAGAGCACAGCCTGTGGACATGTTTTAGACTTCTGAAATAATTATATGTCATATATATGCATATAATATATAGAATAAACTATAAAAACTATATCATGTTTTTATATGTACAATACAGTTGTTACATAATTATGTTGCTTTAAGACTCTAAGCTTGTGATAATTTGTAACAGTGACAATAGGAAACTAATATAGCTAATAAATGAAAGGAAAATGCTCATAAGGAGAATTAAAAGTAAGGCTGACTATAAAACAATATGTATGGCTGAGATTTAATATGTTGGATCACTAAATACAATTTAATGGTAATAACTTTGAAAATCTGAAAGAATGCAAGAATCTCCTGAAATGGTTCCAAAGTCTGGCCAGTGAAGTATACAAAAATAAATGGTACAATGTACTTCCAAATCTAGATACAAACATTACAAAATAAATTCAGAGAAAACCCAAAAGAATATTAAAAAATAAACTATCATTATATGTATTAACACTTTAAGCTTCAAGATAATCCCATGAGGAAAGCAACCTTATTATCCCCATTTTGTAGATGAAGAAACTGAGGTTAATAGGCCCTAAATTATACAGTTAATAAGTTTTGAAACACAGGGCATCTGGTTTCAGTGCTTATGTTGTAACATTTTTACTTCAAAATACAAGGGTGGATCAAAATAGATCAATTTCAGTAAGTCACTGAATCAATCAATAATTCAGAAAAAGAAATATTTTGTCATATTTCAAAAAATATCTTGATGAAATGCAATATCCCTTTCTAAAAAAAATTGGCACAAACTAAAAATAAAACAATGCTGTGATAAAGTTTATTTTAACAATAATCAGCATTTTACTTGATTTTGAAACATTGAATACATTTTAATTAAAATTAGGAACCAGAACAACATAAGGATGTCTATTATCGCTGTTATTCAAGATGATTCTGAAAGTTCTAGAGAATATAATAAAGGAAGAAAAAATTTAGATGTTAATATTGGAAATAAAAAGATAAAATTATTGTTGCTATAAAACATACTTGTTTAGAAAACTCAGAATAATTGATTAAAAATTTTAGCCCTAACAAGCAAGATTAGTAATGTAATCAGTTACAAAATCAATTTGTTTACAATATTTCACTAGGAAAGTTTAGTCAATATAATAGCAAATATTTTCATTCACAAAACAATGAAAATAAGCAATACAAGTGATTTTAAGGTAAAAATATGTTCTAGACTTGTTGAAGGACCTCTGTAAAGATTAGGAAAGAAAAAGAGAAAGAACACTTCAATAATTGTTTTCCTGAATTAGAAACATACTAAATCTAAGTACCAACTATCCCCCTAAATAATTGATAAATCCAATTAAAATTTTAAAGTAGTATTGTGTAACTTTTCTTAAATGCTTTACTCTGGGGTAGATATTATGTCAAGTAATAGATGTATAAGTATGCGTGCTTTTTTAAGACTTACATATTTTACTGGTTAAGATTATTATCGTTATTATTATTATTTGTAGATGAAGAAACAGGTTTTGAGAGGTCAAGTGTATGACACAGGATTAAACATTGTCTCAGGCTGTACAATTTGAGATCCACCCACTTTAATACTTTGTAACATGACTGAAAATTCTTATTAAAAATGTTGGAAAACTTTATCAAATGATTCTAAATTTCATGTGTAAGATTAAATCTATGAGAATAGCCAGGATAATTCTATAAAAAATATAGCTTATTTAATGTTGTACTTGGCTTTTAAATGTTAAAGTACATTGTAAAATTATAGTAATTAATAGGGAGGTATCAGTACAAGGAACAGAAGAGAAAACTTAACCATCAAACCTAAGTATCAATGAAAACACTAGTATGTGATAAAAATGGTATTTTAAGTCAGTGCAAATTGATGAAATATTTTCTAAGTAGTGCTAGGACAATTTTTTTTTTTTTTAATTTTTTTAATTTTTATTTATTTATTTTTATTTTTGGCTGTGTTGGGTCTTCGTTTCTGTGCGAGGGCTTTCTCTAGTTGCGGCAAGTGGGGGCCACTCTTCATCGCGGTGCGCGGGCCTCTCACTATCGCGGCCTCTCTTGTTGGGAGCACAGGCTCCAGACGCGCAGGCTCAGTAGTTGTGGCTCACGGGCCTAGTTGCTCCGCGGCATGTGGGATCTTCCCAGACCAGGGCTCTAACCCGTGTCCCCTGCATTGGCAGGCAGACTCTCAACCACTGCGCCACCAGGGAAGCCCAGGACAATTATTTTTAACCATAATTACATTCCCAATAACATGCCATACTTCAGAACTTCAAAATATAATCCAGATTGGTTAAAGAATTAAATACAGCATATGAATCTACAAAAAAGCAAAAAAATTAAGCAAATATTAATGTGATTTCACAACATGAAGGTCTTTATAAAAATGAAATAAGAAATCATAAAAGAAAAATGAATGGATTTCAATAAATAGAAATTTGAAGTTTTGTATATAAATCATTACTAGAAACAAGGTAAGCCACAAATTGGGAAAGAATTTTCAATGTATTTGATCAATGACTAATGTCATTATGTGGACAATTCTTATATATTAATTATAATAAAATAAGCAATATTAAAAGAAATCAAATCACTAGACAGATGATTAAAATAAATGCAAATGTCTAATAAACACATAAAATTATTCAGCCTCACTTTTAATCAGTGAACACTAAACTGATCATACAGCATTCTCTCCCCCCCTCAAAAAAGGCTGATTGAATGGCTGATTTCTGACTGTTAATGAAAAAGTCTGTTAATTTACTTTTTTAAGTAATGGCTTTATTGAGACATGATTCACGTCATAAAATTCCTCCTCTCATGGTATACAATCCACTTTTTAGTATGTTCACAGAGTTATGCAACCATAACCACTATCTAATTTTAGAACATTTTCATTACCCCAAAGAGAAAAATTATGCCTATTATCATCATTCTCCATTTCCTTCTCCCCCTTGGAACCACTAATTTACTTTATGTCTCATCAGGTTTGCCTATTCTGGACATTTCCTATAAATGGAATTATCCATTTTGGTCTTTGATATTGGCTTATTTCAGCTAGCATGTTTTCAAGGTTCATCCATGTTGCATCATGAATCAAAGTTTCATTCATATTTATGGCCAAATGTTCCATTTTATGGATTTACACGTTTTCCTTATCTGTTCATCAGTTGATGGACATTTGTTCTGTTTCCACTTTTTGGACTATTATTAATAATGCTGCTCTGCACATTCATGTACAAATTTTTGTGTGGACATTTGCTTTCAGTTCTCTTTGCTATATATCCAGGAGTGGAACTGCTGAGTTATGTAGTAGTTGTATGTTTAATATTTTGAGGAACTGCTGAAATGTTTATCAAAGAGGTTGTACCTTTAACAATCTCAGCAACAATGTAGGAGAGTGCCAATTTCTTTGCATCCTTGCCAAAATTTGTTAATGTCTGTGTTCTTAATTTTAGTTATCCCAGGGGGTATAAAGTGATCTTTCATTATGGTTTTGATTTTTATTTTCCTAATGACTAATGATACTGAGCATCTTTTCATATACTTATTGGCCATTTGTGTATCTTCTTTAGAGAAATGTCTATTTAAATCCTGTGCCACTTTTTAATTTGGCTATTTGTCTTTTTATTGTTGACCTGTAAGCGTTTGTCCTGGATACAGGTCCCTTATTAGGTACAAGTCTGCAAAAAATGTTCTCCTATTCTGTGGGCTGTATATATATTTTCTTGATGGTGTCTTATGAAGCACAAAAGTTTTTAATTTTGGTGAAATCTAATCAATTTTTTTTTTGGTCACCTGTGCTTTTGGTGTCATATCTAAGAAAGCCTTGTCAAACTCAAGGTCATAAAGATTTACTCTTAAGTTTTCTTCTAAGTATTTTAGAGTTTTAGTGCTTACATTTACGTCTATGATATATCTTGAGTTAACTTTTATATATTGTGTGAATTAGGGGTACACTTTCATCCTTTTGCGTGTAGATTTCCTGTTGCTCAGCACCAGTTGTTAAAAAGACTGTTCTTTCCTCATTAAATTTGCTTGATATCCTTGTTTGTTGTTGTTGTTTAGTGACTTAACTGCACTAAAGTTTATAAAGTCTATTTTTAGTTATGTGGAAGCATTGGAAGCTCATTAAGCTTAGTGGTCAATTAATGATGGGCCAGAGATTACTTTACGAGTCTTGAATTAATAAATCTCCCAACCTTTGCCAAGTGGTTTTCTGTGTATTGGAAGGCATGCGTCAGTGCTCCAACAGGCAGTCTATAACCCTGCCTTAGCCTTCTATTCCTGCCTGGGGAGAGCCTCAAGTTCTGGTAGAGGTGGGCGATTAGGGTGCTTTCAGCTTTTCCTTGAAATGTGCACAGTTCTGCACATGCGCTTGGCATTCTAGAGTCTCAAGAATATATCAGAGCTTTACAGCACTACTTATGGAAATATCATTCGCCAGATATTCCTTTTAAGATTTTTAGTCAGCCTTTTATTTAGCACTGACTAGTACTCCACCTCAGGCTGCTTTGATGTTGAATAATTGCCACTGATTACTTTCAACAAATGCTCTAGGAATATGGCTGTTCATACAGGGCAAGGTTTGAGTTTGCTCAAATAAAGGCAAACCCTAAGAATGGAGTTTTTCATGGAGCTTCCAAATGGCAATATTTCTCCGGGAATGGGACTTTTGGGGATCTCCAAACCCATCTGTCTCTTGCAGTGGCTACTATGTTGCTAATTTTTATAGCCATCATAGTTGTGAGGCTATTGGTTTTCAAGCGTGCTGTGGACGTGGGAAGAGAGGGATAGGAATAGAGGAAATTTAAATGACACAAAGCTTACTGTTCTTACTGAGATTCAGTCATTTTTCTTGATAAGTTCTCCTTGGATTATTGCAAGTCTTTGGTTAAATTTCCAAGATTCTGAAAAAGTTGATTTTGATAATTTTTGCCAGTGGTCTCATTTCTTCTGTGGCAGAGCAGATTTTTCAGAAGTCCTTTTTCCACCATTCCCAACATGCTTCTCTTAATTTACTTTTAATATAAATTATTCTATTCTAAGTTTAAATTGTTTTAAGCTTTATTTAAAGTGTGATATTTAGAACATGCTAGAAATTGCATAATTTACAACTATTTAAGCTTATTAAAATTATGAGAAGCTTCAGATGAAAACTTAAAAATTTCCAAGGTGGTACATACTTTTAGAGTTCTTTTTGGGCTAAATCACCAAAACATATTTGAAGTCTGTCTTAACAGGAAAGGAGTTTGAAGGACCTATTTGAAGAGGAATGAGAATTTGTGACAACACAGATGGACCTAAAGGGCATTATGCTCAGTGAAATAAGTCAGAGAGAGAAAGGCAAATACTGTATGATATCACTTGTATGTGGAATCTAAAAAAAAAAAAAACAAAAAACAAATGAACAAGCATAACAATACAGAAACAGACCCATGGATACAGAGAACAAATAAGTGGTTGTCAGAGGGGAGGAGAGTGGGGAAATGAAAGGAAAGAAAAGGTAACTAACTATGTGAAGTAATGTGTGTGTGTGTGTACATCACATTGTACACCTTAAATATATATAATTTTTTGTCAATTACACCTCAATAAAGCTGAAAAAAGGAAAAAAAAAGGAATGAGAAGACCTTAAGTGTTATTTAGATTGGGACAGCAAAACACAAAGTTCTTCTGACTTCTCTATTTAAGAATATGGCAGTATTGAAGGGAATATATATGATATGAGAGAAGATAGGAAAAATTGTGAAGAAAGCAAAGAAGAAAACGAGGAGGGAAGTGCCATGGTTGGAGATTGGAGCCTGTGGAAAGAGGCAAGTGGGAAATTCCTTAGGGCAGATGGTTAAATATCTTTTAAGAAAAGGGATTTCTAAAAATCAAATTTAAGTTTGTTATATGTGAATACCCAAGCTCTCAATTAAGTCATTACCAAAAAAATTACATATGCAAAACAGATAAAATTTTTTAAAAAAAAGGAAAAGTGAGAGTCAGCACGTATAAACTTTTTTTTGACCCAAAAGTTATTTATTAAAGTTACAATAAAACACTTTTCAATACATAAAAAAATTGCAAAATAATTGATGCATTTTTCAATAAAGATACCAGATTTAATATTTACTGACAAGATAAAGATATGTTTGATGACTTTTGTTCTATTTCAAGGTCACCTTATTGAGCAGTACATCATGAAATCAATAGTTGTACATCTAGGAAATTTACCAATGGAGCTCTCTTCCACGGGTGTGTATATTTTACTTTGTCTCATGTGGGTATCTCTTCCATTCTGATGATTGGCTGGAACAGCAATCTGTATCATAAATGTGCGAGTTGGCTTCTTATGATTATCAATTAAGGGAACGTGAATCCAGCCACTTGGTTGCACCAATTCAAGTTGCCGAACTTCTTGAAGATTGTGAAAATTATTTCCTACTCTGACTGAGATCTTACTTGGAGTATAGCTTTCATCAGATTTGTAGTCCACATAAATACATAATGTCTTCACTGTTGTTTTTCTTCTGAATTGGATGTTCACTAAATGAGGCTGGGAGCCATCTGACTGCCAGTAAGTTTCTAGATTGTCATCTAGTAATTGATCCACTCCAAATCCTGGATTGCAAGATGAGAGAGCACATATAAACTTCTGGTATTCTCTGGAGGGTGTATTCAACTCTCTATCCTGCTGTAGCACTGTCTTCCAGTCTTATCATAAAACTGGATCGCCAGATCAGATGGACAGTTTGTATACTCTCTTGGGAGGATGAGATGTTTCTACAGTGTATTTTGGAACCCCATCAATAGAGACCTCTGATTCATTGAGGATTCCGAAGAATGCCAACTTGAAACCTAAAAACAATTATGATAAATTTGAGGAACTTCAGTATTAATTTAGCATTGAATCCCATGACCTGGATGCTACTTCCCCAAAAATTTTGGCAAAGAATGCTTATAGTATTATCCTTGTGGTTGGAAACTTCTCCTCAACAAAGCACACATAGATGAAAGCAATGCTTTGATGGACTTTTTGAGAAGGATTCAATTTCATCTCCATCTATGACTACATGCCCAGAATCATATAAACAAAGACTTCACAATTTAGCTGATGTTCCAAGATTGAAATTAGTTGCCTTGGTTCTCCTTGTTGAATCCCAGAAGATGGGCTGAATTCAGGAAGCACTGTGCCGTTGCACTGCTGAAGCGTGCTTTCAATGTGTCCAGCAAAATGTTCCCAGAGCACCAGCAGAGCCACAGAGAGCTGGAAAACACTTTGGGACTAGTAATGAGAACCTTTAATGATTCCTCTCTAAAGTCCTTAGCTGTAGAAAATCCATTTTCTGAGCCTTACTGTCAAAAAGAGTAATGGGTAATGCATCTATACCTATATTTGGTGGAATATAAATTTTTCTCCCTTTTATTTAGGTATAAAACAACCAAGTTTTAGCACAGGTATTTTTTTGTAGCTATGGCACTTACAATTTTTTCACCATCATTTTAATCAGTTTGACTTCCCAGTGAGTGATTTACAGCAGACAAATACTTCACTATACCTGAGAGTGAAATTAAATTGACTAGCCACACACTGCTAGCTCTAACCTTGGAATTCTTGTTGACAATAAAAGATTACAAAATATCTTGCTTCAGAGCCTATGGTAAATAATTTCAGATATAATCATTTTATGCATTGTCCCCCTTGAGGCTCTGAAATATTCGCAGTATCTCTCCACACAGTCTACACTAGGACACAAGCACACTCACTCACTTGCTCATCTAAGTTAGTATTTTACTCTTGTTTCTTTAGTCTAAATGCCCTTCCCCTAAATTTCAAGTCTCATCCCTTAAATCTGGGCTCTACTGCTCTTTCTTCCATACACTCTTTTCCTCATTCTCTGTGTACTTTTCTCAGAATATTGCTTGCACCTCTGTTTGGCTTAATTTCCTTCAACAAGGTATTTGTTGTCTGTTGGAGGCAGATGCAAAGCTCCTTGTAAGCAGATTCTCTCTCATTTATCTACGTTTCTCTGCAACTAGCTTTGAAATATTTGGTGATCTGAGTAGAAAAAGGAGCCCAAAATTCAGACTTCCATGGAAAACTAGTGGAGAAAAATATCCAGTTACTCTGCATTTTTTGTGTTTTGTATTAGGAGTTTATGGAGAAAACTCCTAGAAAAATCAGACAGGGAAAAACATTACACTGAGGCCTATGCCGTAGTGCTTAAATTTCATACAGAGGCTCTAACTATGTGGAAATTTGCTACAGTCTCTGAGTAGCAAAGACGTCCACAATGTGCACAAAGGTTTTGACTAATTGGACTGAAATGACAGGTTACTTTAATTGAACAAGTTAGATATCATTTTGAGCTACACTCTTATTTGGTGTCTAGAAAGCCAATGACAAAGGGAATTGACTGAACTTTTCAACTTTTCACTATTTATTTAGATACTGTATGGACATAGCCCAAAGGAAATCTCTCCCAAAATACCTCAAAGAACGTTTTCTTCAACTGCATAAGATCATGAGAAAATAAAATCCCTCTGTTCTCAAATGACACTTTAAAGTTATGAGTATAATGTGGGAAATCAGTTCAGCCATGGATTATCAAAACAACAGAAATATAAAACAGGTATCAATTTATAATATTTGCTGAAATAAATTGACTCTGATTGAGACTGTCAGCTAGGTTCTTTGACACTGAAAATAAAATACCAAACATACTAAAGTAGAAACTTAGCAATGAAAAGCCTGCCCCTCCCTTTTTATGATATTATCTTACTGTGATTGAACTGATTGATAAATGAAGTTCAATTTGGCTCATTTTGCATGAATTCAGTCCTGAGTCAAAAGAGTTTTTAAAGTTTTCACACACCTTTTCTACTGGCCCGTATTTTTATACTTTGTAGAAACCATTTTGCAGTTATACCGAATTGATTCTACTGAGCTTCATAGCAATGGCTTTCTATCACTCTGTTCCCTTTGAAGAGAGCGGTTTTTCTGACATGATCTGGGTCTTGGGTGAGATGAGCGCATCTCTTCTTTTGTTGGTTGTCAGAAAGTCTCGTTTGTGTGACTAGTTTAGTACCGAAATTAAAAACTTAAGTAGCAAATGGACTGGGGGAGATTCAGGTGCAACAAGTTAAAAAGAAAAACAGTAGGTTTTAAGAGCGTATGCATGAAAGAGCAATGTGCCAGGATGGAGTTGTGTACCTCGATGACTGCCATGAAAAAGCACGCATCCATTGTATGCTGCCGTTGTATTTTGGCCCAAGCTGTGTTGAAACACTTTCCGCTGAAGTGTTCTGCCCAGGGTGATGACCTGTGGTCCCCTAGGTTCTAAGCTGTCCTATGGATAGAAATACATTTCCTGTTTCCCATATCCCCCATCTCCCCACCCATATATCAGGGATTGGTTTGAAAGAATGAAACAGAGACCTTACAGATGCTTAAAGACCAGAAATTTTGTCAAGGGGAAAAAGAAATGGAAAAGAGAAGAAAGAGAATAAATCCCCAAATCCCTGCACATGCAAAGCTTTCTTATTTTTTTTTCGCACTTCTAAAGAAGATGAGTCATATAAGAGCCCATTCAAAACCACATGAGTAAAAATGAAGTTGTGTGTTTTTCACATCCTTCAGAACAGGCTAAGGGATGAAAATGAGGGCGAGTTCCCTATAGTCAAACATGCCCAGAAGTAGCAAACTTTGACTTAGCCACGAGCCAAATAAACTGCTCCTGAATAATTGGGTCTTGGTTTAAATCCATAGAGATGCCCTTTTCATGTATGTGAGGTGGACTTTTGATTTCATCTCTGGGACAAAGTTTGAAGTTATTTTGTGACTCTCGCATAGAAAATGAAGGAAACCCTTGTAACGGATGGCTCATGTAGGCTTATTATGAGTGTGTGTTTAACTCCCTCATGTGAATTATATTTTGAATCATTACCACTCAAGAGTCACAAGGTTTCATCTACTTAAGCTCAAGATACCCATGTGGAAAAGCATTGTAAACTCAACTCGCTGGGCAAATACCACTTTAATACTTGAGTACTTAAATACAAATATTATAACAGAAATTAGAGCTTTCTGGTTCTCTTTCTCTTGACTTGTATCACATTAAATTAACAGACACAGTAACAGACCTACATTACATATCAAAAGAATAACTTTTTAGAATTCATATCTGAGGGAAAGAGACAAAATTTAGCTTTTATGTCTTTTTACAATGGGAAGAAAGGTCCATGAGACAGAAGGATAAGATGAGCTCTCATCCTAACATATGATATAAAATGGATCTAAAGAAGCAAAAACAGATGCTTAATGAACACTGAAAGCATGAGTGACACCAGGACTCATGTCTAATTTATCTCTTTCTTTTCCCTGGACTTAGTATATTGGACTGATAAACTTACCTCAAGATGGATAGTTCGTAGATAATTTCATCCCAAATCCCACTGTTACAAATGGATTTCAAGCCTTTAAACTTTCCACTGTCCCCTGAACTTGAAATTTTTCAATCCTACTTTTGTCAGAGTGATAAATCTTTCTGGATGTATCTGGAAGGAAATTTGCTTTAAAATTTAAAATTTGCTTTAATCCACTTGTGGTCTGCAATAAGGTTCTGAAAGGGAAATACCAATATACCAGGTCAATTCAGGAATGAAAAATTTTAAAGTACCAAATCCCAGCATGCATGTTCATAGTGAAAACCTAAATGACCAAACCAGGACTATGAAACATCTAAAGCTATATAATAAAAATGATACTTTGTTATAGAAGTAGAATGGCTGTAGAAGTTTATTATTCTGTAGAATTTTATCTTCAGTAATATTTGTCTACATTTGGCCATGGAGCATATGAATTTAACCATTTGTTAAGAAGAGTGGAGGTTGTCTAATTTGGGGCAAATGCAAATGTAGCAATAATATTATTAGTAAGGGGGGTTTATTGTGCAAAGTATATTTTGCAAAATATACAGGTAACTGCTAAGGTCATTGGAGAATTAATAAATTCCAACCCTAAATGTGCATGGGACGGTCTTTTACATGAATGTGTAATGCTCTTAATTTAATAGCCTGACATCAGCAATGGAAATAACAATGTTTATTCTGCTATAGGGATGTAGTAAAGCCTAACCACAGAGGCAGTATTCACAGTTTTGGAAAGGATAAAATAAGAGATCAACACCAGTTTTGTCTTTTTAGTGGCAGGAATTTTGCGTCTGATAAAAAATAGTTCCCAGTTTTCATAAGAGAATTCCTTAATTAATAATTTCTTGCTAAAACAGATACTTATAAATGTTTATATTATATATGTAAAAAATATATATACATATATAAAGCATTGTAATAGTGGAATACCTTCTTAAACGGTCTTATCTTTCCATCTTCTTTGTTCCTTTGTGTCAGAAAGTAGGAGTATCCTGTTAGGTATGTCACTATTAGTTCTAGAAGTAATAACATTGTCCTTATTCACTACAGTAAGACCTCTGTGGTAACAGTGCTAATCTTAACCACTGACCAGTACAAGAATGTCACCCTCTATCTAGGGCCATACCTTCTATCCAAGTATATATATGATCAAACAACAATAACCAACAAAAGATCAGTATAATAATGACCCAAGCTATATTTCTATGGCAGAATCATTTTTTGTAACTTTGAAAGTTCAGTTATTCTTTTTGGTTAAAATTATGCAGCCCTTAAATAACTCTGAGTAAATGAATTATGTGCCATTAAGAGATTTCTTGGAAGTTTTCATTAGCTACGAAATAAAATAGCTTTAAGCTTTAGAATGTTCTACTCAGTCGGAGACTCTCATGTCTTTATGATATTCTGGTGACAATTTCTATTCTAAGTGTCAAAAACAACTCTGCTATCTGGAACAAGTCGTGCAGTAGTCTCTCCTTTTAATATTCTAATCGTGAGGTGTGAAGTGAAATGGTTGCACAGTGTAATGGTGGTAAAGAAGTGGAGTGTCAATGAGACAGGGAAGGTGACAGACTCGGAATAGGTCCCTGAGGTGCTCTCCAAGTGCACTGGATAAAGATTCCCCTGGGAAAATTTTCTCATTAGTTCTCAGACACAGTTCAGTAATTCAATA
Source organism: Balaenoptera physalus (assembly GCF_965194825.1). Lineage (NCBI taxonomy): Eukaryota > Metazoa > Chordata > Mammalia > Artiodactyla > Balaenopteridae > Balaenoptera > Balaenoptera physalus. The sequence goes on along the minus strand of NC_138887.1, from coordinate 89,837,303 downwards.
GCGCGAGGTTACCATTAGTCACAAGACCAAAACATGTTACTTTCCATGCTTTAGTTCCTTTATTTGTATATGTCATTTTCAGACTGAAAATCACGAGCCCTACTCTCATGCAAAGACAGTCAGTGAGTTGTTTACATACTGAAGTATGAACCATGACAAGCAGATTCTGTGGAGTTTTCTTTTAATTGTTGATGTATGAAGCAATTCAAAGGGAAATAGACATTTTAAATGATTCTAATGATACTTCCCTAAACAACTGTCAGTTCTTTATACCAGAATTACTAAACATGCACACATATACACACATGTGTGCACATTTTCATAAGAAAATCAGGAAGCATTCAGACATGGTTGAAGAAAAGATCATATTATCGAAAACCTCTCTCACCCTTATTTATGCTACTTATAAACTTGTCACTGCTTAAAACAATTTACTCTCTAGTGACTATATTCTGTTTCAGAAATTGTTAACGTTCTTTCTAAAATCAGAAAATATTGAATGATTTACTGCACATGTGAATATGAAATATTCACATTTTGTACTGCAACTGAGGGGAAACTCGAAGACCGTGGCCGTTAATTTCCTATGTAATTACTGAGAAAGATGTTAAAACACATAGATTATAATTCTGCATGTTTTCTTTTTCACTGTCATAAACAATATGTACCTTTTTCTATCTTTTGAAAGTTAACTGCACTCCCACTCCACATTTGAAGGCGTAATGGGTCAGGGGATTGCCTCATTACTCACTAGGTCAGAAAGAAAGGAGTATACACCCGACAACCCTATTGGTCACTTAAACCTTGTTACATTAGGGAAGCATTAATGAAATCTGTGAAAATGAAAATTAGATGCTACACTAACAGATTGTTGTAGATTTTTGTATTTCATAAGATAACTCAGTATTTTACTTCGCAGACTTTGCAATGATAGTCATTCTTGTGTTTAAAAGATAACTAGTGTATGGTGTTGTAAAAAATTACTCCATTTACTTTATAATATATATTCTAGAGGAAATATAATTTAAATGTATCCACCTAAACATCATGACAGAATGGAAGAGGAAGTTAACCTTTTGTAAATGCAAAGTATGTTTCTTACAGAAATAAAATGTGGTAAGTAAACTGCAAGAGGAAGTTATCTATTAGAAATAATGATGAGACATAGAGGAAAGACTAGACTTTTCCATATGAACTGGTAAAAAAAAAAAAATACTTCCTAATAGAAACACACTCCTATCAAAATAGTAATGATCAGGATTCCAAACAAACCATCAGATACTTCTGTTTATGTGCCACCCTTAGAGTTATTGTTGAATTATGAATTGTAAATATTTATAAGTGACTCATTTTAAAGAAGTTGTCAGCTGCAAGCTACAGTTCTTCACCTTCTGTCATCCCAGCTATCAAGGGGGCTGACTCAATCACTTTCTTGTCAGGCTACCTTTCCTCCCTAGAATACTCAATTCCCAAAACACAACAAAATATAAATGAATGGAAAGTGCTAATGACGCATGATTGCCAAGAGGTATTAAGTTTTTAAAGGTACTTTGCTGACTAAATTTTAAATGAGCAAAATCCTGAAATTAATTTCCCAAGGCAGTAATATTTGTATTTTTAATAGATGTCCACTGAAAGGAAATATATAATATTGTCTTCTGGTATGTCTGTCTTTCCTGTGGTAGGAATAATATCAGCTTTTAAAGTCCCAAGTATTATGTAGTTCATTCCATGTTTAATTATAAGATCTACACTCATAAAAACTAGACTAATGAAAAAAACCCCAACATTTTAATTAAAGGAAAATGGCTTGAAATGATAAGATTTGGAAACTGTCCTGTATTAAAGGTATATTTTAAATCTTTAGGATCAGGCTGATGTCATTTTCGACAATTGAGTCAAAAATCTTTATATTTAGCAAATAATACAGAATGGTTCTCAAATCTTACAATTTCATGCCATTTCCCCTTTAAATCACCTTAAAAGTGCCACTCTGATGACAAAAGCTGTCTTCTCTACTGACTTGATAACAATCTAAACTTGTAATTTCTTTACCATTTTTGACTTGGGTTGGTTATAGTATGTTTCTGCTGACATTGTGTTTTGTGGTATGTTTTCATAACTGAGAAGAATCTTTTCGAAGCAGGAGAGATAGATGGTTCCTGAAATCACAGCTTATGGGTTCAAATTTTTAGAAACAAGTGAAAAATTTTCCATTGTATTTGTTTATTTAGTCATTATTTTAGAAAAAATTAAGCTTTTACTTAAATTTTATGCTGTGAAGAATTGCTTGTATCTATATATAATTTAGTATACACAAAAGTCAAAATCAGTAATGGAAACTTAGCAAAACAGTTGAGTACTTTTCATTCAAATAATCAGATAGTCTCATTGAAAGGAGGCCTTAAAGTAGGAAGTCAGTGGTTTTCCAAGGTTATGGTATAAGTAAGCTAATGGCAATGTGTTAACCCTTCTGTAAGTTTCTGTCCATTTAAAAATTTTTCTATGTGAAATAGCTCTTAAGAATCTTTTAGAAATTTGTGATGTCCTTACTATCATTGTAGTGCTGTGACTTACACATGCTGTCACTGACACTCACAAGCAAACAGACTCTATACCCACATGCAAACACATGAAAGTCAGGGCCCGCTCAACAGATGTACTCTTGTGTGGGAATCATATCACTTTTTTCTGAAACACTGAAGGCACGACTTTCAAGTAGTTTTAAATTTCAAATCAGGTTAGTGCATATTTAATTTCGACATGTTGGTTTAACACCAAGCCACACCAGACCTTTTAAAAATTCAGTGGCTATGATATAAAATTCTTCACTGTGTTGCACCAGTAAATTGAGAAGTGCAGTATAATTCTCCACTATCACTGGAACCATCGTGAAATGAAATAAAGACTTTGATACAGGTCCTCACTCAGGTGCCACTCTTTCACAGTTATATTCAAAGTGTTTGTTCACAAAACTTCATAAAAACCTACATAGAAGATGCATAATTTATGGAAGTGAGTAATAAAAAAGAAAATCAACTCCACCATTTTCTTTCCTATTGGTCACTTTACATGCCAATAGATTAAAAGACTCTGAGTTCCTTTTCTTTGAAGACCACCTTTGTAACTGAGTTATTAAGTTTTTTTTATTTTTTTAAACTAAGCAGCCAAAAGAAAGAGGCACTTGACACCTCCAGCAAGTATCTCAGTTCTTTTCATATAGTCAATAGCTCCACTGATAGCACTGTTCTTTTGACAGCTAAAAGCAGATGTGCGGGTTAAGTATGGGAGCAATTCAGATGTCCACAGTAAACTGCAGGGGGGCAGAGAGAGCTCAGAGAGCAGCAGCTTTAAAGTAATTGACTAATACAGTAAGGATATTAAAGTCATTTAGTGCCAAAAGGGAACACACTGATCCCTGACCCTCAGCCACTTTGGAGTAATCTAGTATTCAATCCAGCGTGTAATGACTGCCAGGCCTGTCAATCCTCCAGGCTCTCCAGTCAAATGCCTGTGGCTACTATTGGCTTATGGTAAAAGGACAGAAATGCAAGGAAATGCCTCTCAATCAGCCTGTGATGTGATAATGTTATTGCTCCAGTGTATTCTATATTGTCCCCGCATAGTTTAATCTGTTGAGACCCATGTCAAAAATTGCCCGTGGTCCCTAGAGGTCTTTACTCAATCTTTTAGTAATACAAGTGGATTTGAAAGGAAAGGGGGTAACTTACTTGATGAATTGTTTCCAGCTAATATATACATGTATATATATATATATATGTGTGTGTGTGTGTGTGTACACACACACACATACAAAATAAGAGGTCAGCTGTGGCTTAAAGGCTATCGGTGCAAGGTATAAATTAGAAATGTGCTAGTAAGCTAGTAATCTGATTTGTGAACCCTTGTTCTTCTTTTACTCCAATGGGCAAAATATTTTGCCATAAAAAATATTGACACAGAAATGTATTTATATGGTGGCTGATTCATATTCAGTGCATGTGCCAAAAGGAGTTTTAACAGGGGAAGATGTCAGAGAAAATGATTTACTTGTTTCTGCCACTTTGAGCACGTGAGAGTTGGCCAACTTCTGGGAAGCTTGCATTTTAAATGAGGTATTTTGCATTTGTAAAATATAATTATTGCTACAGGCTGCAATCAAAAAAAAAAAAAAAAAAAAGAACCTAAGAGAAAGTGTAGGAAATTGCCGTTTTTTGTTATTTTTATTTTGCTAATTAAGGCACTAGAAATTGACCCATGTAGAGAGAGACTCTAAAGTTGAAAAATCAAAATGGGATAATAATTATTCAAATCGTATTTTATTATCTTACAAAAAGTCTTTGTATTTCTTAGTCATTCCCTCATTTACTTTTCCAAACCTACTGTATAGAATCTTTGGGAACAGAAAGCTCCAGTGATGAGAATACACTGTTATTTTTAGAGAACATTAAGGTTACATAGGGGAGACATTTTGCCTGTTTTTATTCTGGAGGAATCTGCCCAGTTCACCACTGGCAAGGTGCTATACAAAATTAGAAACAAAAGTGAACATCTATTTGCTTGTAAGCTTGAAATAACTTTGGTGTCAAAAACAAATGACTTTCCCCCTCTGTCAACCTGTCCTCTTTCCATTCAGCACTGTAATTAATCAATGTGTGGTTGTATTCTAAAAACCATTCTGCACATGTTACCCACTTTTGCCACTTGAGATATTCTGAATTTGTGTACAATTTTTGGCAGAATATAAGAGATAGAGGAAAATCTCACTTTTGTGTTCAGTGACTTTCCAGACCTCAGGGGCAGAATGAATGCAGGAGGAATCCCATCGGGTAATTTTTCATTAGTATCCATGACAAGCTGTTTCACCACAGGCTATTGTTTTCATGGAAAGTTCAAATACAGTAGGATGGGATAGGTGTGCTATTAACACACAATGGTGTGATTATTACCTATCATATATATGTATGACCTTTGTCACCTAGAACATTGATACTCTTCATTATGATGTACCATTCTAGTATAAGAGGAATAGTTGGACAGCTTTAGAGTTCTTTTGCTAATGTCTAATTTTATGTTTAAAGTTTTCAGAGCTTTCCTAAGAGGAGAGATAGAAGGGAAAACCAAATAGGTCAAAGAATCATAGGGCTTTAAAGGACCTTGGCATTAATTTATCTACTCCTTCTACATCCTGGCATCAAGTAGCTAAGCTATTTCAGATGAGGCTATATTTTATACAAAATTCTAAAATTCAGCATCACGTGTATCTGCAAAAAGCAATATGACTCTAAATAACTTGATTCTACAAGGACAACAAAAAGTCAGTCTTTATAGCTAACCATTGTATTACAAGCTTCTTCAATGAGTTGAAACTTATTTCTTCCTACCATCTCCTTACACAAAGCAGTAGTCCCTTTTTATTTATTTATTTTTTGTATAACAACCTCATGTTCCCAATGACAGTTGTTAAATACATATTTAGTTTTCTCTAGAGTGAATGTGAGTAAAGCATCATTCGGTTTGGGTTCATTGAGTAGGTTCTCCTTTAGCTTCAGCAGAATTAAGGGCACATATCTTCATTTCTCATAGTCAGTATGTGGTTGAAAAAATTTCATTCCTTCAGCAAATGTGAAATTTCAGCTCTGCACATGGCATTATGCCAAGCTCTATAAGGGGTATAAAGAAGAATAAGATATGATCCCTAATTTCAAAAAGCTTACAGACCAATATGGGAAGTAAGACACTAGTCAAGTGACTATAGCAAACAGTTGAAACAGGAGAAGGTAACTAAAATTTATTAAGCACCTATAGGTGGCCAGTCAGTCTATATAACTCCAATTAATGGACACAGGATTGTGAGATACTTTCGTTCTTTAAGCTGTCTCTACTGAGGCTCAGGAAGGTCACCTTGTTGCAAAGTCAGTGACTGTGTTTGAAACACGTTCTTTCTGGCTCAGGGGCCACTCTCTCCCAGCAAGACTGCATCTTTTTCATAACAGGAGCCATGATGGCCTAATTACCCCCCATTTGAGGAAAGCCACCTTATTCTTTTCCGAATTGAAATTCTATTTTTCATTTTAAGGAAAGGTAAGACTCTGAAGGTAACCATGCCATGCAGTGTATGCAAAGTGATCTTTATGTGGGCTCATCTCTTATTAAATTGATCTCTGAGGCCATGAGGTCAAAAACTGTGTCTTATTTCTTATGGTAATCAGAATATACTGGGAGTTTAATAAACATTGAATTGGTTAAATGGGTGCACAGAATGTCTTTATTCTTCTCAGGCCTGGAATTTTCTTCAGATCTAGAACAACTCCCAGAGAATGAAGATAATCCCACCAATGTACAAAGTTCTAAAAAGCCATAAACTTATTAGCCATCAAAATGTTTAGCCTATTTATATTTATCAGGGTTTTCCCCATACTTTAATTAAAGCATGAGGATAAGAAGGCAGAATACTTGTGTGTATGAAAAAAGTAAGTATTATTTTCTGTGACTTTTATAATTCCATATTTAATGGCAGAATTGTACCAACAGGTTAAAATCAATGGATGATTAGTCTACTAACCAGTTATATCTATATTTACATTTCTAAAGCTACTGGCTTAGAAGCTACTATTATTATTAAGGGCCATTATGGCAACCTACAGAGGTTTTTTTGAGCCTTAAAAATTATGAATATCTCTTTATTCTTTCCCTTTAACCTGCCCTTTCTTGTTTTTTAAACCTTTTACTGTAAAGTATAAAACCCATTCAGATCATTTGCACAAAACATAAATATATAGCTCAAAGAGTGATCACAAGTGAGCATCTGAGTAGTCACCAGACATGTCAACAAATACAAAATTGGCAGCAAACCAACAACATCCTTTGGACCTTTGACAATTGCTACTTCCATCTTTTTTCCTTCCTCTTTTCCAAAGGTAACCACTTTTCTGACTTCTAACTTTAAAGTTAAATTTTGTTTGGTCTTTATATACATGGAATCACTTTTGTATCTGGCTTCTTTCACTTAAAATTATATTGGATAGATTCTTCATTGTAGTTGAATACTTCAGTAATTGAGTCATTTTCATTGTTGTTATCTATTTTATGAATAGCACTTGACTAATTTATCTGTTCTACAGCAGATGAACATTTGGGTTTCTAGTTTGGGAATATTACAAATCATGCTGTTTTAAACACAGTGTATGCAGGTTTTTTGGTTGTGTGTATAATTAGGAGTTGAATTAGGGTCATAAATCAGACATATCTTCAAATTGACAAAATGATGCGTTTTTCAAACAGGTTGTACCAATGTATTTCTTCCCCAACAGTATAAGAGAGTTCCTGCTGTTTTATATCTTAGTAGAGATTTGTGTTGTTAAAGTCTTACTAATTTTAGTCATTCTTTGGTGCATGAAACAGTATCTCGTTGTTTTAATTTGTATTTCCATGGTTACCAATGAATATAAGCACATTTTAATGTTTATTGGGTAATATCAGTAGATTTTGCAAGTTGCCTTAAAAAATTGCACTTATATCATCAACAGTATAGAATGCATATTCCCTCACACCCTTAACAGCACTGGGAACTATCAAACTTTAAGTGCACACAAACAAAAAATCACATTATTACCGTGATGCATTTCTTTTGTTATGGCTGACTTTGAGCATAGTTCTGTGCTCGTTGTTTTTTTTCTTTTAACCATTTTTGCCATTTTTTTGTGTGATATTTACTGCTGTCTTTGATCATTTTTTTTTCTATTGGATTGATTATTTTATTGATTTCTTAAGAATTCTTACAAATTTACTAAGATTTTTGTCTATGGCAAATATTTCCTTTAGTTTGCCCTTTGATTTGGCTTATACTATCTTTAGCCACACAAAGGTTTTTGTTTTTATGTGACCAAATTTATCGATCTTCTTTCTTCATGGTTTTAGGGTTTTGTCTATATTTAGGATGACCTTCTCTACTCAAAGCACCACAAATTATTATTTTTTTAATTAACTAATGATCTCTTCTAGATCTCTTATGGTTTCAAATTTTACAGTTAAATCTTTGATGTAGGGGGGTTATTTAGGAGTAAAATAAACCCAGCATCATTTATTGTTCCTTTTTTATCCCTAAATGGCTAGCTAGTTGTCCAAATACTATTTCTCAATTAATACACTATTCTCTACTGATTTAAATTGTCAACTTTGTCATTCACTAAATTCCAATATACACTTGAAGTTATTTCTGGACTTCCCACTTGGTTAAAACTTTCTGTCTATTCCAGAACTTAATTATGAGCTGTTATAATTAAATTTGTTTTTTTTTAATGTGTTTTAATAATAGTTTCTTTTTCCTTTCAAAATGTTTTAGATTTTTTACCTTAACATTTCTGGATAAACTTTAATATCATTTTGTTGACTTCTCACCAAAATTCGTGTGATATTAAATTTACATTATACATTAATTTTTGAGAAAATTGGCCTCTTTGCAGTATTGCATGTCCCCAGCCAAGAATAAGATGTATTTTCATTTATTCAAATTTTCTTTTCATTCCTTTTCTATTTACTTTTTCTAATTTGCCAGCTTTGGCAAAGAGAGCTTAAGATGGCCAATTGGATACATAAACCATTAGGTTTCAAATGAAAAGATTTAAATAAGCTAATTTAATAACTAGCTCGTTATTGAATGTCATATACTTTACAAATGTTATAGTTTAAAAATGCCCTGAAGTTAATACATACATTTGTATAAATATGTTGCCCTGTATGTATTAAATGAAAATGCACTGTTTCTCTTATAATTAATTCTCTGGACCCACCAGAAGTCAACTTACATGTATAGGCATACGTATACCCATGTGCATATGATGTATGCTAGTGATCTTTATACAGGTGGAGAGAGGGATTCAAGGTAAAAGTTATATATATTTATTCACATATATCTGTGATTACATTTAAGATGCAATACCAACAGTAACATAAAGAAAATTATGTACCTCAAGTAAATATTAAAAGTAATATTTTTTCTATGTGGTACAAGTTTGTAATAAATTAGCTATAGAATTTAGGAGTATTTTTCCTCAAATAAAAAAGCTCTTATCATGATCAAGTTGTTATTTTTTATTGAAGTAATCCAATATCTGAAGGCCTCATAGCCAACCAATATGGTAGCCTTCTTTTCCACAAGAAGGCATGGTCTGGTTGGATAGCAGTAGAGTTGGGTGAAGTAAAATGCAATCACATCAATCTATCAAATAATTAGAAGGTATGTGCTAAATGCTTATCATGTGTTTACTTGAAATATAACAGCAAATGACTGAACTGCCTATTAACCGACTATAAAGGGAGGTCAGACCCATGAAAATTGCTGTGGGCTGGAAAGGAGGAAGATGATTTCATAAATTGAGTAGGATTTATAGAAAGTCTTTTAGATTTCTTAAGAAACGAATGCTACATGGAAATGGGGAAAGTAGGACATTCCAAAGAAAGAGAACAAACTGCGCAGATAAGAAGTAGTGATCAAAATGTTTGAGAGATGGAACATGGAGGCTCTTGAAAACCCTCCCTCTTTTTATGTTTTATCTACAACTCTCCAGTTTGACAACTTTCGACAATAAGAGGCTTAAATTTTGCAATGTTGTTCACCTTCTATTTGAGTTCAAAATACGCCTCCATAAAAGATCAGGCATTGTTGTGATGCTTACAAGCTCTAAGAGCGTCGTTGCTGCGTCAGTTCTCCTTCTAGACTAATTCTATTCTCCTTTTACTCAGAAATCTAAGAGCTCACATGCCAGCTACCCAAGGGATTTTGTTTTTGTTTTTGTTTTTTTAGTGAACTAGTACTAAAATCCTAGCCTTCTGCTTCACAGTTGAGAGTAAATAATTTTATTTTACACCATAAAACTATGATTTCTCCTGTACTCTTCCTTCAGGTACATTTTAATCTAATAGAACCATTTTATAAACATATGAAATGACAGTGCAGTCTTCTCCAAGTCGGATTTCAAACACAAATATATATGTATATACACACATGCATAAATACACACACAAACGTATACACATGCACACATCTTTATTACCTCAGAATGAAAATGCAAATGAATTTATTAGCCTAAGAGTGGCACCAAATGGAAATTTATGCACATACATTTAAAAAACAGAACCCTTGAAAATAAAGCAGTTGCAGCTATTAATTTTCCTCTTTGACAGTTTTTTAAATTCCTCAAAAAAAATGAAACAGCATGAATACTGTCAATATATCACAACAGCCACATTAGGTTTTGTGATATACATCATAATATAAAGAGCACTATTAGAGCACAACCTGGGAACCATTAAATCATTCTAAATCACTGTTACATTCCATTAGTGTCAATGGTGAAACCACATAATAGGCTTTATTACAAACTTCACCTTGGTAGGCCATTGTCTCTAATAACCACTTCTCTATGATGTGGTATCATACCCAGAAATCCAGGGAGATAATAAAGGCTCCCTTATTTCTTTTTTATTGGATGGGTAAAGTTAAATTTAGCTGTAAGTAAAAAAAATCCTGAAGCTTTGTTCACTAACTGCGAGTTGCTGCTATTTGGACAAAAAAAAATTAGGCAGGCTTTGGAAGAACAGTTTGAAATAAATTTAAAACCTGGCAATGCTGAGGCCAGGGTAGGCTGGGCAGTGCCAGCAATTACGATGTCATTTTTGAAATGCAGTTTAGCACATTTGTGCACCTCTTTACACTTTTGTTCAGGAGCAGAGTATTGATTATAGAAACACTGTAAGTTTCAAACCTGCCCTTTCCCTCATTCTCCCCTGGTTTGCGCTGTACCCTTTTAAAAAGTCATTTGGGCACTTTGTCGAGGTGAGGCTGGTAAGGACTTCAGCTCAAACTGAGATCAATTTTCAAATGTTTCAGGGAGAATTGTTGTACAGTGTTCTGTGCCCCTCTTCTTTACAAATAGAACCATTTATTCCCCTCCCCCTACTACGAATTTAGTCACAATCCCTTCACTCTATTTCTTAGATACACTTATAAATATAATCTCACTGCAAAGATTTCTACTACACGATAGACACCTTTGTTATTGGCTAAGGATGTTTTAGGATAGGATAAAATAAGTGAAAGTGAGATACAATTGCATAAATGAATAATAATATAACGAATGGTTGAAATAATTCATCATTTAATAGACTACCAGATCAAAGACAAAATTCTTTATATTCTCTGTATTAGTTTTGATAAATTGTAAAGTGTTTAAACAGTTATTGATTATAAATAAGTATATTTATTTTTGTAAAACAACAATCAGGTGAGCTTTGAATAAGCCAGTTTAAGGCATTGAAATAGATTATTATTCTAATGGCTCCACTTTGCTTTTGGTCCATTCTTTAGGAACAGACTTAAAAAACCAATAATACTACATGTATCCCTATGATAAGATGATGTTTTAAACTTAGGAAGAGAAAGCGATAAGGCAAAGAGGAACAAATAAGAAATACATTAAGGGAAGTAGAAGTAAGTCACCAGGAGTTGAATACTTCAGAAGGATAAACAAATAAAAATCATAGTGAGGAATCTGGTAGATGTACGTTTATAAGAGTTATCTAATGAAAGGGACAAAAATAAATAAATTTGGAAATCATAAAGTAGATAAAGTATAAGAAATATAGAAATCTGGCCTCATACCTGGTTAGACTTATTTAAAGTATCCTCATGCCATGAAACACTTTTAGATTTCTCTGTTAATAGTGTTAGATTTCTTTTTTAATTTGCTTACCCAAATCAGATATACCAGATTGACATAAAACATGTCTCTCCATCCCTCCAATTTCTCTTCCCTTCCGTTTTCTTTTCTTCTTCCTCTCTGTCTGTATCTCTCTACCTGCCTCCCTCACTCTCCTTTCCTCATCTTTTTCCCTCTGTCTCCCTCCCTTTCCCTCTTCTGTCCCGTCTCCCTCCTGTTAGCTCTCTTGCCCTCTCTTCTTCTTTCTTTCCTTCCTTTTTAAAAAATTAAGTCTTTTTCAGTGCTGGTTTATGCATAATATGTTTGGAAATAACAATGCAGGAAAGTGTTAACATAGCACTTCATGGAAGGAAAAGTAAAAACCTGAAGTATTATGGCTTTTTTTATGAGGATTCGAACAGAAAAAAGAATAAGCTTGATTTGCTGTCTCTGTTGCCTAAAGAAAGTCTTTTAGCTAAAGCCTCACCTCTGACCTTGTTTTCCACTTTCAGGGTATATTGTATTTCTCTTTTTTGTTACATGTCTGGTTTGCAATGTCATTGATGTTCATAGGAAAGAGAGAGAATTGCTATTTGAAAAGTCCATGCTCTGCTTTATGAAGGCTAGCTTTATTTTCTATTTTTGTGATATTTTCTTTTTTTGCTTTTGAAAAAAAAAAAATCATGATAAAGGTCAACTCTTAAATACATTGGATAACTTACCTGAGTCAAAATTACAACATTTAAAAAATAATAGATGTTGGGCACTTCCCTGGTGGCACAGTGGTTAAGAATCCGCCTGCCAATGCAGGGGACACGGGTTCGAGCCCTGGTCCGGGAAGATCCCACATGCTGCGGAGCAACTAAGCCCATGAGCCACAGCTACTGAGCCCAAGGGCCACAACTACTGAAGCCCGCATGCCAAGAGCCTGTACTCCGCAGCAAGAGAATCCACCGCAATGAGAAGCCCACGCACCGCAACAAAGAGTAGCCCCTGCTCACTGCAACTAGAGAAAGCCCGCACGCAGCAACAAAGACCCAACATAGACAAAAATAAATATAAATAAAATAAATTTAAAAAAAATAATAGGTGTTATCTTCTGATGTCAAATTGGCATATCAGACTTTATCACTTCAGAATTGAATCTCAAAGTGTCATGAATAAACTGGTATCAGAATTAAAAGGAAAACATTGTTGATGTTTGTTCTAAAGTGCTGGTTTTAGGCTTCAAATGGGGAACACACTAGGTTTGATTTGTATCACACAGTTATCAGACAGAGTAGTTGTGTCTTCCAGATCAAAGAAAAAAAAAAACCCAAAGTCAAGCCATATATTATTGCTTCTTAATTTCATTTACCTTCTGATTCCAGAGAAGATTTTGCTGAAGGCTTAGGAAGAGTAAGAATCTACAGGGAGTGCTTCACTTGTGGCTTTGCCTAATTCTACATTCCTTCTAAATGGAAATGGTGACGGTTGGAAAGGTGGGGGAAAACTTTGCGGTAGGATCATACTATGGCTAATCTGCCAGGATCAAATAACCTACTTATTACTGAATAAGCTAATCTGTTTTCCATATTCTGTACATCCATTCCAATTTTAAGAAACAGTGCTTAAGGAATCTGGATTAATATGTGATTGTAAAGCCTGCATGGAAAACCAAGAAAAGCAATGCCATTAAATACTCTTTCATAGACCTTGTGTGTATTTTGTGCGATTTTTTGTTAAATGCATATACATTAAGATTTATAGCACTGCAAATCCTGAAACATCTTGCAAATTGTATACAGATTTAGAAAAGTAGACTTCCAGATCGGGCATTGATTAATCAAATATATTATAATTTTTTTTATATAACTTTTTATAGTGACTGATTTTGAGAATATAGTTTTGATATTATCCTGTTTCTATAGATGCTATACATTTCACTTATTTATTATCATAATTCCCTTATCTTCTTCACTTGCCCAAATAAAATGTAGGGTCATTTTCTTTAAACTATCACATAAATATACATGGATTTTCTTCATGGGAATGATTACTTCACATGGTTTCCCATATAACCTTTACACATTAATGTATAGGATATTTAGAAGTCTGTAACTTTTTGGAAATTATAACTACAAGCTGAAAGATTATTTTTCCTTAGAAGAAGACAGCCAATAGTATTTCATTCAGTTCATTTATGACAGTATGTTAGAAAGCTGCCTGCTAAACCACAAATCTCATCCCGTTAACTCACAGAGTCCTATAACCTTGAGCTATTCAGATTTCAAATGGCCAAGTGAAATGTCCCTACCTTGCATTTTTTAGCAATACTAAGGCATTTTAAGAAAACAGAATTGTTTGAGTGCCACAATTATTGTAAACAGGTGGACAAATGAGACTTATTTGATGTAAAATGTATGAGAAGAAAAAAGTGACAAACACGTCATAGTGTAAACATAGTTTAGACTAAATACTAAATATATTTTTCTCAGGTTCTCTGTTGTCTTCTTAAAGATCATCCCATGAGAGGTTCCATTCTTCTTTAATAAGTTAATTGAAAGTGTAGTTTTAAATAGGGGAGTTCAGTTAGAAACGGAGAAGGAAACAATGTGAAGCAAACATTTATTGAAGGTTTGCTAAGCAGTAAGCACTTAATTTTCTATATCTTATTTAACCACTTAACAACTTTATGAGGGATGTGATGGAAATGGTGTTTCCCATTTTTTTTAAAGCGATTAAACTGAGAACCAAAGTTTCTTTCTCAAGGTAATATAACTAGGTCTTGAGTTTAGATGTTACAATTCTACTGAATTAAATGTAACACAATGGCTCCTGCCTCTGGGAATGGTTCATTCATTCATTCATTCATTCAACCAATTTTATTAAGGGTCTAGAATGCCAGATACTCTGTCAGTCTCAGAATACAAGCCTGTGAATACAACTCAGTGCCAGTCCTCAAAATTAGCATATTCTATGTGGGAGAGAGGCACCCAAATAGAAAAGTTCAATTTAGTATAACAAATGTTATGATAGAGGAACACATACGGCACTGTGCTACCAATATATTGGGGGCGGTAGAAGTTATGTTCTTTGTTGGAGAAGCAAGTAAAATCTTTCTCCGAAGAAGGAGTACTGGAATTGAGCCCTATGAGAAGTTAGTTTAGTGGAGCTGTGGGTCAGACAGAAAAGCAGCCACGTAATAATAAGGAGTCAAAAAGAGCAGGGACTATTAAGAATTTTGGTGAGATTTGATCTTTCTGTTGTGGGCATCAAATCAGTTGAGACCTTTGGCTGTATTTTAACACAAGTGTATTCAGTGGAACGGAAATGATCATGGTTGATTTTTATTTCCAAAAGATTCCTCCCACTATATGTAGAGCAGAAGAGGCGATAGTGAATGCAGGGAGACCAGAGAGCTACTACAGTTATTTAGGTGACAGAAGAAGAAAGACTCCAGGATAGATTTTGGAAGTAGCATAGAAGGAGTTGCTGATAAATTACATGTGGACAATAAGGGAAAGGGAAATAGAAAATCAGAGATGAGTGTATCAATTAATGTTTGGAGGCTTAAACACTAAAATGACTCTTTAAGTTGCAATAGTCTTTTGAAAATAGAGTTTTCAGGAGCATCCTAATTTTTACTTCCTGAAAGAGTAAGAGAATGTAGAAACTTTTGTGGTAACAATTTGTAGAGCTGAATTATACTAAGACTCATTTCTAAGGCTGTCATGTTGATTTGTTTTCTATGGATTTTGAGATCTGATTCAAAAGGCCCATATTAGGGCTTCCCTGGTGGCGCAGCGGTTGAGAGTCTGCCTGCTAATGCAGGGGACACGGGTTCGCGCCCTGGTCTGGGAGGATCCCACATGCCGCGGAGCGACTGGGCCCGTGAGCCACAATTGCTGAGCCTGCGCGTCTGGAGCCTGTGCTCCGCAATAAGAGAGGCCGCGATGGTGAGAGGCCCGCGCACCGCGATGAAGAGTGGCCCCCGCTTGCCGCGACTGGAGAAAGCCCTAGCACAGAAACGAAGACCCAACATAGCAATCAATCCATCAATCAATCAATCAATAAAAAAAAAAAAAAAAAAATCTTTAAAAAAAAAAAAAAAAAAAAAAAGCCCATATTAATCACATGACAACACACGAGGAACAGACGGTCTCTTCAACAAACAGTGCTGGGAAAAGTGGATATCTGCTTGCAAAAGAATGAAATTGGACCCTTTATCTTACCCCATATATAAAAATCAACTCAAAATTAATTAACAATTTAAATGTAAGATCTGAAACTGTAAAACTTTAGGAAGAAAACACAGGGGAAAAAAGAGCTTCTTGACACTGGTCTTGGAAATGATTTCTTGGATATGACACCAAAAGCACAGGCAATAAAAGTAAAAATAAGACAGGTGCAACTACATCAGGCAAGTTATCAATCAGTCATTCAATTGATCAGTTTATAGTTTGTTTTTGTCTCTTCTGATTAACAAAGCAAGGTTCCAAATCAGTTCATAGGTAACAGGAACTCCATGTACACTTAGGTGAAGTCATATGACCATCACTGTCCTTTTCTCATAGCAGCCTTGGACCTGGTTAGGGACAGAAGGAAACACATGCAGAAATGAAATAGTCAAGCAATATACAATAATAGCTTCTATTGGCTGAACATCTATTACGTGGGACTACATCAAACTTAAAAGCTTCTGTACAGCAAAAGAAACAAAATGAAAAAGCAACCTACAGAATGGGAGAAAATATTTCCAAGTCTTGTATCTGATAAGGGTTTAGTAATATAAAGTGCTCATACAACTCAATAGCAAAAAAGAAAAACTGATTAAAAATGGACGAAGGAGATCCATATGTGTTTCTTCAAAGAAGATATACAAATGGCCAACAGTTAGAAAAGATGCTCAATATCACTAATCATCAGAGAAATACAAATGAGACTCCAGTGAGATACCATTTTACACCTGTTAGAATGGCTATTATAAAAAACAAAACAAAAAAACACTTACAAAAGACGAGTGTTTGCAAGGATGTGGAAAAATTGGAACCTTGTACACTATTGGTGGGATTTCAAAATGGTTCAACACTATGGAAAACAGTACAGAGATTTCTCAGAAAAATTAAAAATAGAGCTACCGTATGATCCTGCAATCCCACTTTTGGGTATTTATACAAAAGAATTGAAATCCTGATCTCAGAGTGATAGTAGCACTCCCATGTTTGTTGCAGCACTATTCACAATAGCCAAGATATGGAATCAACCTAAATGCCCATCCATGGTTGAATGGATAAAAAAATGTGGTATATACATGCAGTCGAATATTATTTATCATTTAGAAAGAAAGAAATCCTGCAATGTGCCACCTCAAGGGTGAACCTGAAGGACATTATGCTAAGTGAAACAAGCCAGTCACAGAAGGACAAATATTACATGATTCCACTTATATGAGGTATTTAAAATAGTCAAACTCAAAGAAGCAAAAAAAAAAAAAAAAATTGGTGTTTACCAAGATTCTAGAGCTCTGCTGTACAACATTGTGCTATAGATAATAATGCTATTTTGTACACTTAAAAAAATCTGTTAAGAGAGTAGTTCTCATGTTAAGTGTTCTTACCACAATAAAATAAAATTAACAACAAACTTCTGAAGAGGTTATGATTATTTAATGTTCAGTTGCAGGGCATGATGGGAGTTGTAGTTTTCAGTTATTCATATGTGGTTTGTTGAGCATTATCTAGCCTTGCAAAATTCCACTCACCTGTCAAAAATATCACTTGCTCCAGGCAAATGGTTGAATGCAATTCTGCAAGACTGATTTATATAGAGCAGTGGGTGACAACCAGTTGCAATTTATAATTTCTTGGAAATAGCGCTACAACTACAGGTCTCCTTCCTTCTTCCTACAGAAAACATCCAGGCATACCCATAAGGTTTTTGGTAGTATAGTGAAGCTACCAGCAGGTAAATAATCACCACACACTGAGCATCATTGTAGGTATTAATAGTGGTTGTCAGGGCACTTAAAGTGTGCACAAAACAGACCCAAAGAAATTATATACACAGGCTATACTCTGAATCAGACTCAAAAGTAGATAGTTCTGGTTATAAGGATATTTAGGGAGATTTTTAAAAAATACTTAGGATGATAGAATTTCATTACTGGATTGGGGATTACCCTTTTATTCTTTCTGAGAATAAACAATGATAAATGGAAAAATGCCAGACCAAAGCAAACTCATCTTTAAATGATGAAGTGAAAAGAACAATGATGATCAAAAGCCTTGGTGACTACTAAACAAGTTACAGTTTGTCCCCCGGAGAGCTATAATGGGCTTTACTTGTCATTAGGAGGAAGATTAAGTGCCAATGGTTTGGACTTGGTTAATTATACACTCAAATCCTTTCAGTATATCACAGAAGCCAGGCTTTTTGCCTTTGCATATCTGTATCGTGGCTCTTTGGATTGCTTATTGGTTATTTCTCTTGACAACTTGAACATGAACATTAAATCCCATTGGCAACAACTATCTGTCAAGAGCAAAAAAAGAAAAAAATTAAAAAAAAATAAGATTTGTATATTTAGTTTTCATTATAGAAGTGTTTATAGTTGAAAAAATATGTACCTGTCAAGTTTTCAGCATCTCGCTGAGGATGCAATGCTCTTGTGATTTCAGAACCTGGCTGGCAAATTCACGTTTCAGTAGTAAAGA
Organism: Balaenoptera physalus; assembly: GCF_965194825.1. Classification (NCBI taxonomy): domain Eukaryota; kingdom Metazoa; phylum Chordata; class Mammalia; order Artiodactyla; family Balaenopteridae; genus Balaenoptera; species Balaenoptera physalus. Next base: position 89,818,909 of record NC_138887.1, on the reverse strand, counting down.
CAAATCAAGGGTTTTTCTTCCACCCCTCCCAACTCCTTTTTTAATTCTTTTTTTCTTATCGCTTTGACAGTCATACATAACAATTTGAGACCTAAGTGCCACTTTGATGCACTATTCCATTATTAAGTGGCACAGTCACTATAGACTAGATGATGGGCCTCTACTAAAGGCATGTGAATTAAACAGCTTTCTATGATGGGAAACTGAATGGTCCAAAGAATTCTGAAATATTTAAAAAAATAATTAAAAAGTCTTTCGGAAACATCAAAGTATATAATTTAAAATAATCTCAGGTAATAAATGGCAAACTATGGAAAACAAAATATTTTTTAGCAGAATAGTTAAAGTTTAGAGGAAACATTAAATACATTAGCAAACATCCTAAAACCCACAATTACTCATTTCAAATATGAGTGCATGATGGGTCTTGAGGAAAAATAAAGAGCAGTGTGAACCTATGCAGACTTTAAGAGGGGAAGAAATGAATGTTTATTATGTGACAGTAATTTTACACCATATTAATAGAAGAATATTCTAAGAGTATCTCTTTATACCTAAAAGGTAGAGTGTCCACTCAAGTAATATTGACTTAAAGTACTTAAATTAATTCTTTTGTCAATATCTCTACAGTAAATCAATACACCTAGAATTAAACAGCAGTTTTTGCCAGAAGGCAGGCTAATCTTGATAATTTTTAGTTACAATTCATTAATCAATTGGTCACAATAAGGAAAAAAATAAAACAAAGCAGCAATAATTTGATAATGATGCCAAATAATAGAAGTTTAATATTTCTTCACAGATTCTTCTTTTAATTCAGGGATTCAGGGAATAAAATAAATCAAAAGCTACACTGTTACAAACCCCTATTATATTTTAGCTAACAAAATTAACTAATTACTTTTTCTAGAAATATATTAAAAATAAAATTTTTGTGCTTATTGCGCTCCAGGATATAATGGGTCCCAAAATATTTTTTTCATAAGGTTATTAAAGGCAAAGGAATTATTTTACAGACATTGATCCTGTGATATATCCTAGGACAGAGTGGGGGGGAAGACAAGAAGAATTGAAAATTCTGTTAATCGATATAGTTGTTCTGAAATATTTACCGTAACAGTTATCTCTTTATGGTTTTGACAACTCAGTCAAACTGATGAGAATCTGAGGATGTGAATTACAATTTCAGTGCTCAGTACTCCAAATCTTTTTTTCTTTCTTATTTTTCTGCACTAGAGAGACAAAATTGAATTATTCCTTTATCCTCTTTAACTGGTAATCCCACAAAGCAAGAAAAAAATACATCAAGGATAAAGGGGGTGTGTTATACCTTTTATAGGGCAATGGTAGAGAGCTATGGCTCTGTGAAACAGCAGTCAAAAGTAAATATATTGTTTCTGATGTACTTGAGGCTGAGTCGTTTAAGAAAGATAGAAAAAATGAATTTCATCAGTTTCCCACTTTACACTTCTGAAGTGCTAAAGGAGTTAAAAAAAGTGAGAGAGAAAAAAGTAATTATGGGAAATAAAATAAGAATTTTCTTAGTTACAATTCCTGGCCCTTTGCTGATTGCAGTAAATTATAAATTATGCAGTCAGTGTAGGCCAACAAAAGAAGACATCTTCAAATCTCAGTCAAAGATAATTACTTAAGTCGGCTGAATGTTCCCTTTTCATAGAGTGTGATCTCTCTCTGACAGCTCACACTGACAGATGACCTTCTCGGCAACGTTCTTATCCTTCGGATCATGAGCAGTGTGCCTCTCTCCCTGAATATCTCTATATATTTGTGACACTAAGCTTTCAAATACAGCTATTGACAAATCAGAACATCAGTCTAAGTGCTGGTCTTCCTATCACTCACAATAAAGTAGCTATCACTTGTGGTGGTGTAGAGCAAGCACATCTCTGAAAAATGAGTTCTCACCAAGTGCTAATTTGACACAGCTCGCTTGCCTTCCCATAATTGCTCTGTCATTGTCAGTTGGCAGTTCGGGCTCATTCCTGGAAGCTGTGCCGTACAATTGGATACAATTACTCCCATTTACCACCACTATTATGCCACTGATGTTGCCCAGTCCGCATATTGACATGCCTCATTAAACCTGGATGCGGGCCATTAATGAACATTGTTAGCATTTCTCTTAAACTTTTTTGCCTCTAATAAACAGTCAGTGTTCCATGAAGGAGCACTGCCATCCTTGTGATATGATATTTATTATCTTATGGGGGAAGGGGACCCTGCAAATGGAAACTATCTAGTTGCGGAGGGAGAGATATACAGTTAGATCAGTGGAGAATATCGCTGATCAGCGGGACCTTTCTCTGTCAGGAGCATCCTAACCATTAACCGAGTGACCTCTTCTGTCCAAAAGAAGACAAGCAGGATAAACATGAACACCCCAGAAGTACCCACACCACAGCAGGCTTCTCAAGGTTGCATCATTGCCAACACTTCTCTCTGGCCCTCTCCTACCCCCAGGTGGTGCTATGTGCCATGACAAAGATAATTTTGCCCTGGGTCTTCAATCCATTATGTCCAGCTAACTTCAACGTGCATTTTTATTCAGAGATAATTATGTGTTGATCAGAGAAGTCAGCAGCTGTCACCCATATAGCAGGCACACCTGCAGTGTGACATAGGTGGTAACGATGGCATGCTCTTGAGCTGTCATGACACGGACAGGGACTTTATTATGTATATGTCATCATTTCTCTTAAGAAAATTATACTTTCCCACACAATGATAATAATGAACCTTTAGAACACTCCCATAAACCTCATTTGCAGTTTTATTCTTGACCTTCATTAAATACATTCTAAATATGTAGAAATACCTATAAATATACAGTGTGCTTTGAGTCTTTATAAATAAGTTTGTATCTGTAACCAAGTATGAGATATCAAATTGGAAATATAGAGCTTTGAACTAAAAACTAAAAATGTCTTAAATGCGCTTTGAATTAAAAACTAAAAATGTCTTAAATGAAAAATAATTTAGCCACTTTGGCATTTTTAACTTTTCCACAATTATAAGAACATAAATATTTATACGTTTGGAGGTATTTGTTGAACTGTTATATGAGTGCTACCAAAATGGACTTTACTGGATTAACTAGTGTCAAGTTATCATGTATATTCTATAATTAAATTTACGTGATAAAACTAAAGAGAAAATCTTCATGTAGACAATGTTGACTTCTAAACCTTTATGCATATAAGATTTAAATAAAAATTTCCTATTAAGTCAATGTAATAACTGAGTTGACATCTATATGACGCTGAGGCATATAGAAAACAGAGGCAATTTTAAAATTTTAGTTGCAAACCTTGTTCATAACTATAGAATTAAAGTATGTATTTTAAAAAGATGGTATGAAATTGACCTGAGCTAAATTTTGGATAAGGTGATTCAAAGGTTACACTAAAAACCTATAAAGGAATGGTTAAGGGATAATTTTTAAAATGCTGTTCTTTCAACTCCATAATCCATTACCCTTACAGACCTGTAGAGTTTGGAGGAGTACGTGGCATAGAGCATCCACGATCCTGGGCAATTTAGGGTCCTTAACATTTAATAGTTGGCCTAAGATCACCTCTGTATTTATTTCTTGTGGGTCCTTTTAATAGAAACAAGGGTCTCCCTCCTCTCCTTTTAGTTAGGAAATGTAATCTGTAGCAACTTTCAGGATTTGCTGAGCCCTGTCCCTTTCTCCCCTAGTCTGACTAAAACAGAAATTTATTTATTGAACAGTTATTATTTCCTAGATAGCATAACAAGCCTTCTTTGCATTATTTCACTTAATCTTCAATCAAATCTATGAATTAGGTACTATTATTATCCTCACTTGGAGAGAGTATACTGAGGAACAGAGAAGTAACTCTCCCAAGGTCAACAGAGCTCTCAGCAGAGGCAGGATTTATACCCAGGGAAGATGTCTCCAGTGACCATATCTTAACCAATATTTGACACTGCCTCTCAAACGACTGACATTTCTGTCTTTAAAATGGCAAGCCAGTTTGATTCATTTATTTCCACAGGATTAATTTTTTTTATTGGAGTATAGTTGCTTTACAACATTGTGTTTCTGCTCTACCAGTGAAGTGAATCAGCTCTGTGTATACATATGAAGTTCACTGTTTTGCATAAGGCTCGCAAATAAAGAAAAACTGTTTTGACATAGTGAAAGGATTATGGAAAGTGTAGACTTAATTAGATTATGTTCTATAACTTTCAATATTGGGGGTTATTCTGCATTTTGGTACATAAAAATGCAAGGTAAAAAGGTTAAATTTATTTTTTATTTGAATGTATTCTGTTTTAGAAATAGAAATATATGTCCTTTGTCTCTCTTTTAAAAATATAGGTCTAATTTCTTCTGATCTAGTATTTTTTGATCCGTTATTTGCAAAAAGAAGGTGATATATTTTCATATGATATGGTTCACTTTTTTTTAGTCCGATGTCTAATTTAACCTCAAAGCCATTCTGCCTTTTGGTTTCTGCTGAGTTTTTCCAAAGGTTTCAAGAGCAGTGACTTTATCTTTGATGTGGACATCTATCTGTTATATGGAACAGGGCTAAGATCTCCAACTCACGTAACTTGCTAGTTTGATAGTTGGGATAGCTGCTTGTAAAACTAGTAAACTCTGTCTTTTCCACATTTGATCATATTCTTTGCTGGTCAGCTAAAGCCAATAAATAATTTTATAGTTGAATGAAAAAAGAAATGTTTAAGAATTTCTTTGGCTAGATTTTGTTTTTGGCAAGGGGAGGCTATGCGACTTTAATTGCCCTCAGTATGGATCTGTCAGCATAAACCTTGAGTATTATTTTGGAAATTCTTGGGCTTGTTAATCATTTTAATTACAATTAAGCTTAAAAATTGTCTGCTTCTTCTCTGCCTCCCAGTGTTCCAGCAGTGTGGGAATAGAAAGAGAGGTGTGAGATGTGGCTAGCCAGGTAAACACAGGCTAGTGTTAAATTTTATAAAGGGGAAGGATTATATTCCCTGCTGGCGTTCTTTTCCCTTGTCTATATGTTACGAAATTGAGAGATAAACTCTGGTTGGCAACCCAGAGTAGTCTTTGATGTGAGGATAGATGGAACTGTAGCAGAAGAGATGATCAGGTCTGCAAATAGAGAAAAACATAACTGGCTGAGTTAATGGTATACTCACCAATGGCCTAGGAGTTTTATGGTGTCATGTCTTACAGTTAGGTCTTTAAACTATTTTGAGTTTATTTTTGTATATGGTGTGAGGGAATGTTCTAATTTCATTGTTTTACATGTAGCTGTCCAGATTTCTCAGCACCACTTGTTGAAGAGACTGTCTTTTCTCCATAGTATATTTTTGTCATATACTATGTCTCCTTTGTCATAGATTAATTGACCATAGGTGAATGGGTTTATTTCCCAGGCTCTCTATTCTGTTCCACTGAGCAATGTGTCTGTTTTTTGGACCAATACCATGATGTTTTGATTACTGTAGTGAAGTCTGGGTGGGTTATACCTCCAGCTTTGTTCTTTTTTTTCAGGATTGCTTTGGCAATTTGGAGTCTTTTGTGGTTCCATATAACCATAAATCTCCTAGAAGAGAACATAGGTGAAACGCTCTTTGACGTAAATCATAGCAATATTTCTTAGATTGGTCTCCCAAGGCAAAATTAATAAAAGCAAAAATAAACAAATGGGACCTATTTAAATTTTAAAGCTTTTGCACAGCAAATGAAAACCATCAGCAAAATGAAAAGACAACTATAGAATGGAGAAATTTTTTGCAAATGATGCAGCTGATGAGGGGTTAATATGGAGACTATAGAAAAAGCTCATACAGCTCAATATCAAAAAAACAAGTAATCCAATCAAAAAATGGGCAGAAGACTTGAATAGACATTTTTCTTAAGAAGACATACAGATGGCTAACAGGCACATGAAAAGATGCTCAACATCAACTGATTATTAGAGAAATGCAAATAACATCCACAATGAGATATCACCTCTCACTGGTCAGAATGGCTATCATCAAAATATCTACAAATAATAAATGCTAGAGGCGGTGTGGAGAAAAGGGAACCCTCCTACACTGTTGGTGGGAGTGTAAAATTGGTGCAGCCACTATGAAAAACAGTTTGGAGGTGCCTTAAAAAACGGAAAATAGAACTACCATATGATACCGCAATTCTACTCCTGGGTATATATCTGGAAAAAACAAAAACACTAACTCAAAAAGATACATGCACCCAGTGTTCATAGCAGCACTGTTTACAATAGCCAAGACATGGGGGCAACCTAAGTGCCCATCAACAGACGATTTTATGACTGGAATATTACTCAGCCACAAAAGACTGAAATATTGCCATTTGCATCAACGTGGATGAATCTAGAGAATATTATGCTTAGTGAGATAAGTCAGGCAGAAAAAGACAAATACTATATGATATCACTTATATGTGGACTGAAAAATAATACAAATGAATCTATATACAAAACAGAAACAGACTCAGACATAGAAAACAAACATATGGTTACCAAAAGGGGAGAGAGAGAGGGAGGAAAAATTAGGGGTATGGAATTAACAGATACAGACGACTGTACATAAAATAGATAAGCAACAAGGATTTACTGTATAGCACAGGGAATTATACCCAATATCTTATAATAACTTATAATGGAATACAGTCTGCAAAAAACTGAATCACTGTGCTGTATACCTAAAACTAACACAATATTGTAAATCAATTAAAGTTTTAAAAAGTATATAGAGAAATAAAAAGAAATGACCTAGGAGTTTGGCTTAGCTTGCTGCAAGCTGCAGTACTCAGACAAAACAGTTAGAAAGAGGTACATTTTACATTCATGCTTATTCTTTTGGAGAAAGTATTTCTCCTCTCTCCTTCAGTGAGATATTTTAATGATTCACATTCATTCATTAAAAAATGTTTTACTGAATGCCTGTAGTATGAGGCAATGTTCTAGGACGGGGGGATACATCAATAAAAGAGATTAAAAAAAAAAAAACTCCTGTCTGCAACGTTGACCAAAAATAATTCAGAAGTCTTCAAGTAAGAAAATTGTTTATTTGGAGTCTTAAGAGTTAGAATTTGGAAGACAGGTTTGTTCTTCCCCAGAAAGAGAGTTCTGGGGAGAAGGAGTCAGGGGTTAAAAAGGCAAAAGCCATGAGGTTGTGCTCTGACACAAGAAAAGAAATATTTGTCTTAAGGGATGATTATCATGAGTTATTTTAGATTAAGTGTTCCATAAGTATCTTGAGTTTCTGGCAGATGTTCTGGATGCTCTCTTTAAGTACAGTAAGTAGTGAAAAGGTCAGATCCCATCCAGGCTGAGACATGCATAAGTTACACTTCATCTTTGGCCTCCCAGCTCCATTTTAGAGAGCTCTCTTAGCAATACTGACTCCTTTTGATTTTCCTTTCACATCAGAAAATATACCAACTTGTAGCAACATGCTGTTCTTAAATTTGAGTCGTTGGTTTTCCATCTCCCTTTTAGCAGTGCTAATGCCATGCCCCTCTTATCTCAAACAGAACTGGAGATCATCATGCCTGAAACAGGCAGCACAGATTCTTATTTGGGTTCTAGAAGCCATAATGTCAATACTAGGTAACGAATCCAGCAAGTTTTTTCTTTCTGCAAGTATTGGGTTGGCCAAAAGTTCGTTCAGGCTTTCCGTAAGAGATTATGGAAAAACCCGAATGAACTTTTTGGCCACCCCAATACTATGTTGGAGAAGGACTGCATTGTCAATCTGTTCAGTGTGTTACTGTGTTGCACAAGTCCCTAAACAACATTCACAGATTGGCAGTGGTTTATGAATTTATATTTTCCTTCAGAGGTTAATTTAGCTGGCAGAGTTAAAGACATTTGAGACTAATTTTGCATAATTTTTGTTTTCTTATAGCATATTGAGCAGAAAGTTTCAGTGAAGCAGAGTAAAAATGTTAACAAACATATTACGTACGTTGGTTTCCCGTTATTCATTTATATTACATATACATGAAAGAAGCACATTCTGCCCTATTGTACTAGCTGGCTTAGAATTTAGTTACTTATTTACTTGTTTTTCTCACTTTATATGATTAATAATTTTTATAACTAGCTATTCTGGGACATCTTAATTATTATTAATATAATAACACATTTTATTTAATACATGTGTATTTTTGAAAACACACTCTGTCCCATTATGTATATAAGCCCTTGTTGCGTTATTATTTCATCTATGGTTTCTCATAGTTTCCACACATGGTGCTGCCAATTTTACACTTCTTATAATGTTTAAACTTTTGATTCAATAAATAAGAATTCAAAAACATTAAAAGTAACTGGTTAAGCATATAAAAAATTCTTTCAAACATACGTATATACTGTATTATGGTCCAAAATAGATGACTCATATGGTTCAAGGCAGAGAAGATAAATGTCTTATGATGTCACTACCTGCCAGTCATATTATAAAGTTTATAAATTAATTGGATTTTCTTGACATAACAACTGGGTGTTTGCTTATTTATTAACTGGAGCTATTACATAACAATAAAAGTTGAACCCTAAATATATGTATAAATTGGTAGTAATGGTAGGAGGTAAAAATAATACAAAAACAATAGATCATTATATATGTAGAATGCTTTGTCATCCATACAATTTCTTCTATCGTGTTCTTATAGAAATGCTTTCTGATTGTTAAGATTGGAGTCTTTAATCACAAACTTGTCTCTGTGGAGGGTGGAACATTTTGAAACCTAGCTCTCCCCAGGAATGAAGACAATATGAAGCTGTTTATAAAAACTTAGTACTTTTTGGCATCCATTTGACCATCTCCCTTTGTAACCAAAAAACTAGAAGAGGGAATTTCCATCATTCCGTATAATTTACTTCTGCACAGTTATAGTAAACTACCCATAATTCACTTTATGGTATGGGTTGAATTCTTTTATTTTTTCTCTACCAAGAATTTCAGACATTATTAAAGAGAAGTATCTGAATCAAATGGATCAAAATAACATTACCATAAAAATTGTAATGCCAAGAAAAAAACAGTGAACAACCCCCTCACAAAATGGCACTTTTCTAATATGACATATTTTTCATAAGCAAATGTAAAGAACAGCCAAGATCCGTGTTTGCAAGATGGATTTGAATATGAAGTTTTGAATCAACATTTTGAAATGATAGTTGAAATAGAAGTCCTCGTTTCTGAACTGAAAGGTTTTCTTTTTTTGAACCATTATTCTCATCATATTAAAGTTTGGAAAATTGAGAACCAGAAAATTGGAATATAATAGTGAAGGAGTTGCATGCATAACTAACATATAAAGGCAGGAAAAAATCTGAAAAGAAGAATGAGGAAAGTGTTAGAATAGTGAAGATAAATGCATGACAGCAAGTCAGAAGTTGTGAAAACATGATTACACCCTCTCTTCCATCTCCTCATAGTCCCTGTGTAAAGATCCTTTCAAAATTTTATTTTCAGATCTTTTCCATCTATTCCTTCTTATTTAACATCTGATTAACAACATGTGGGAACATAAATGCCTCTACATGTATCCTTTAGCAGAAGGTTGAAAAATTATGGATGTAGAAATATAGAATACAGATGGTCCCCGAGTTAACCATGGTTCGACTTATGATTTTTTGACTTGATGATGGTGTGAAAGCAATACAAAATCAGTAGCAACAGTTCTTCAGATTTTGAATTTGGATCTTTGCTCGGGCTAGTGGAATGTGGTATGATACAAGATATCAAACTTTATTATAAAATAGGCATTGTTAGATGATTTTGCCCAACTGTAGGCTAACTTACTTGTTCTGAGCATGTTAAAGGTAGGCTAAGCTAAGCTATGATGTTTGGTAGGTTAGGTGTATTAAATGCATTTGGGACTTAACAGTATTTTCGAGTTAGGATGGGTTTATTGGGATGTAACTTCATTGTAAGTCAAGGAAGATCTGTATACTTTTAAAGAAGGATTCAGGAATTCAGTTGTTTGTAGTTAGTTCATATCACATTTGTACCACTGAATCTCATATGATTTTGCAAAACTAATAGCTGCTTACATAGACTGGACACATAGTCAAGGAGTAAAAATATCTAAAGTGAATGTATTGAATCAATGTAAATATCCCAAGTTACACTGATTCATTTCTTTCCCTATTTTAAGTAACAGTATTCGTTACAATGCCTTAATATTTATGTCAAGATGCAAGACACATGATTGAGGTGTATACATAATATTCACTGCACATATTTCTTATACTATGAGAAGCCTGCTGCAAAATTGAAATTCAAGTGTTTCTGTATATATATCCATTCATAAAAATTAAGATACTCTCAGTATAAGCCACATTATATTCCCAATGAAAGTTTATAAGACATACTACTTACAATAAAATTTGACAAAAAGATTTAAGTCTACCAAAAACATGAATGCTGTTGTTTTCAAGAAGGTGTAAGTGGCTGGGAGCCAGCTGTGGCAGTTCATGCCAGGAAATCTGTACGCCAGAGCCTTATAGAGAATGATTAGTTAACATCATTTTAATGATGAATTAATGAGCAGTAAAAGCATTCTAATTCCAATATGTACAAAACCTTCTACTTGAAGACACAGGACCAGGGAGAACAGATCCATGACCTTTGTGATACTGGCAAAGGTTGGGTTCACTACAGTTAACGTCCAATCTGTCTTTCAAGGTTAACTACACATGCCATGCTGGGAAATGAAACAATTACTAACGAATTTTATAGGTATATTCTGTCAAATTTAAAAGGCAATCAGAAGGCTAAATGAAAATTATGCCTGAGGAAAGCATATAAAAGGAGAGAAACTAGGAAGGTGTGTGTAGGTACAGCTATGTATGTGTGTATTTACTGAAAAAGACGCCTTCAGAAAAAGGCAGCATAAACTTTTAAAGTACACAAACGAAAACCCTTACATGGAATGAAGGGAATACCAGCTTATGGGAATGGAAGTGTATTCAGGAAGGACAGCATCTAATCATCTGGGCAACACTAGCACAGCAAGGGTTAGATGATTCATTATTCTGTAATTAACTTTTAATTAACTTTACTCTGCTTTACTTATTTTAGAAAATTAAATAAACTTCATTTTATTGCTCATGCTAAACCAATGAGCAGAAGCTAGAGTTCTGCTCTAATTAAAATAAGCAGTTGAGCAAAATTGTGTGTAAAGCATAATGAAGAACTGTTCTGTCCAACTGATATATTTCATATGTTCTGAAACACTTTGATAGGTTTTTCAAGAATTCTATTAGTTAGGCACTGAAGTCTTATAAAAATATGTGATTTAAGATATAATATTATAGGGCCAGTCTTCAGTATGGGACACATAATTAATTTAAACTTGTTAAGTAACATTTCGAATTTGATGATTGAGAGACAGAAAGAGAGAGAGGAGAGAAGAAGGAAGAAGGGAGGGAGAGGGAAATAATTTGAAATTACGCTATTTCATCAGTCATCAAAGCTGTATATATGTATATGTGTAGTATTCATATATA
>NC_138887.1:89792527-89807175 GCF_965194825.1 Balaenoptera physalus | reverse complement strand
ACTTGAAAAGAAGGTATTGTCAATGTGTCAAGTTATATACTCATTATATAGACTGTAGTTACTCTTCAATTATTATATATTCAATTTTTTCTGGATTATAGTGTTTATGGCTCCTCCTTCAACTTCTACATATTACTTCCCTGAAAGAGCCTCAATTCTCTGATTCACTAGAAATACCTATGTTGACTCTGGAAAGAGTGTTATATTCTCAATAGTTTGTTGATTACAGCTGCAGAAACTTGGTCTTGAGCGTGTATTAATTTATCATAAACAAGTAATTTCAAATGTGACTATTACTTCTGAAGTCTCTAACTTTGTACATTTTGTAGGAGTTTTTCTAAATAAATAACAGTGCTAATTATCTCTGCCTTTTCTATGTTGGTGTGGGTGTATATATGCTTAGATATGTGTTTTACGAAAGTAGCTATAGGTGTTCTATTATACATGCATATTCATAAAAAGATGCTGTAGTGTTCTACTGAATTTTTTTTATTTATTTTTTATTTTTTAAACATCTTTATTGGAGTATAATTGCTTTACAATGGTGTGTTAGTGTCTACTGAATTTTTAAATGTATTTGATAGTAGAGATCTTGAAGAATTCAATAGGAATATGTATTTGGCTCACTGATAAAAGTGAACCCAAATACAATGATTAAAAATTACATAAAGACCCCTGACTAAAGAATTGTGAAAAAAATAATAATTAGGGAAGCAGGGTGTATATGTATGTATGTGTGTGCGTGTGTGTGTGTCTTGAGGTGGGGAGATTGTACATGTTTGTAATCTGGGCGGTGATTAGTCCTCAGAAGTCCATAGAGTATTTCCGGAAGGAGTTCACCACAAAGAGGTGACTCACTTAAGGGAACCTAATTGTATGTATGTATGTATGAATGATATATTCATTCATTCATTTATTTTCTGTCGAAGTTTGGGAAATAAATGAAGGGATAGAATATAAAGAGGTGGTATTTAACTGGAAATTTTTTTAAAAACCCGATTCATTTTCTTGCTGACTCGGGGGGTAGGAGCAAACATTTTTTTGACATGGCCCTAAAGTTCTCCATGACAAAAATAAATATATAAACTAAACATAAGTGGAAGACAGCCCAGACCAGTCTCCCAGGAGTCAGTGTCACCTAAGGTTAGAGAATAATGTATAAAGAAAACAATAATTCTAGAAATGCTTTCTCAGGAAAATAGACATGCAAAAAAGCTTTTCTTTTTTCCATATTTGTTTTTCTTGAACCAGAGGAGCCAGCCTTTGTAATATTGCTACAGGCAATTGCAATCCTAAGGCAAAAGGATCTACGCAAACAATTCATTTTCTCTCACTGCCCGTATCGTGAAATACCAAATGTGTGCACTCCCCTCCAGTCTTATACATTATTGTCTGTTTTATCCTCTTAGAACTCTCCTCACAAGACCAATGCACAAACTCCCATTCCTTTCCCTATGGGATTAGAAATTCCTTCAGTGGGCATCATCTGAGAAATTTTCTCTGTTGTTGGTTGTGAAGCCTTTCCCTCAGTTTCTGTTCTGAACCTGAATGATACCGTTTTATTCACCATGATCATGCTTGGATCCAGATACATTTTGCCGTTGCTTTGCCAGCTTGCAGGTCTTTTAGCAAGTTCAGCTTGGGTTCACAAACTTGGGTGCATAATCTCAGGGCAAAATACCTACCATCCTTTGCACTGGACATACGCCTTCACGTGTGCATCACTTATCCCAACTACAGCCTCATAACAAACCAAATAAAACAATATAATCTACTACTAATAATAACAATAATCAAATATTCATTGTTAAAATAGTAACATTTTCCTTTGTAACACCCACATAATTCTGACATAAATGTTATTTTTATCTCTCATAAGTTCATATGTATAGAAACAAAATATTAATTTGCTCTAGTTCCATTTTGCATGTTAATGAAGGACTGGTAAACATCTTATTAACACTTTTTTACATTAGATGTTTATTTTAAGCCATCCTTCAGCTCTCAATATTCTTCAGATTTTCGTAATTATATATAGGTACCAGTTTTTCGAGACATTTTTGCAAGAGGACTTCGGCCGGGTTTAGTCAGGCAAGGGACTGCGGCTTGAGTCTGAGATCATGAAACTGGGGATAAAAGTTTCTGAGATTGCTGTAAATGAGGAATTAGCCAAGGGTCCAGAAGACCCCAGGTCAAAGAGGCAACTAAACAATGTGGACTCTCAGTTCTTGGCAGCAAGCTGACAAGCCAGCAACCATAAAATCAAAGCAGAGGCCAGGAAACCCGTGATATCTATGATTTTGACAGGTCAAAAATCTGGGAATTGTGATGTCAAAGGAAGGCGCAGGATCAGTAATTTCAGCATGATCCAAGTATGTAACATGCCATGACTGAGATGTCTGATTTTGCAAGAGAACAGCCCTAATAAACGGAGTGAACAAACGAGATTGTGTCTGGCCTCTTTCTGCTTAGCACAAGAAGCAGGAAGTGACAGGTCCCTAATATAACATGGTATTATGGACAGAAATGTTCTCTGAGGGACTCTAAGTAATCATTCAACACACATTTATTGAGCTCCTAGGTGCCACGGACAGTTCTGGGCATTGGGAAGACAACTACAATTAAGATATATAGTACTTATCCTTCCACTTGTAGTCTAGGAAATGATAGGTAAATAAGTAATTACACAGTAATGTAATACATTCTATGATGTGAAGACATACCAGGGCTCTGGTCATACATAAAGGGGCATCAATTTTTAAAGTCATGGAAAGTTTCTAGGAAGCTAAATTGACACTTCAAACATAAGAGAGAGGAAGAGTTTTAGGCAGAGGAAAAGCATGTGCAAAAATGTTAAGAAATGAGAAAAAACATAGAGCATTAATAGATATACAAGCAGTAATATGCCTGAAAGAAGCATTGGGGCTCTGGAGGAAGTATTGGAGACCCATAGGGTATTAAAAAATGAAAGGACACTACAGATTCTGTGATCTGTACCTTAGAGATGTGAAGCAGTTGAAGTACCTGACTAGACACTTGGAACCAGGTAAAGGGGTAAGGGCTTATACAGTTCTGAACTTCCAAAAGCGGCCACCCCTCAAAATTTCCCACTAGAATATGCCTTAACAAATATGTACGTATACTAGCTTTCCTCTTTATGTCTTTTTTTTAAAAAAACCTCTGAGTAACTCGTAATATACTAGGCTTAAGTCATTCTTTCTCTTTGTGCTAACTCAGTGTCTAAAGCTGGTCACCCCCCCAAAACCTGTTTTTCCTCCGTGGTGTTGATTTTGACATCAAATTTATTTATCATTTCCTACCTTGTGGCCTTGCTTTTAATTTAGTGAGGCCTCAAATATATGTATCACAATATTCCTATTTAAATTTGTGCTCTTATACTTTTATTTATGTTATGATTTTATAAATATTCTAATACTTCAGTTTAAAACTTTTTGTTGAGTACCTATTATGTGTGATAAGCACCTAAAGGTGACTGAGACAATCCTTGCCATCATGAAGCTCATAGTCTTTTGGGAGGATATACACGTAAATAGAGAATTGAAAATATAGCTCAGTTCATACTAAAGCAGATGTATGGATCAAGAGACAGAGAGGCACAAAAGGTGAACAAAGAACTCTACCAGAGGCAAAGGCAGCTTCAGGTAATATTCGACTTGTATCTGGAAGAATAAAAAGGAGCATACAAGGCTAAGAAATCATCAAGTATAAAAGCCAGAAGAATCATGCAAGGAGTAGGCAGGCTCCAAGAAAAGTGACAGAGAACTTCACTCTGGCTTGCAATTAGAGTTGATGAAGTTGAGTAATATTCTGAAATGAGACTGGACAGAGGTTGGGAATAAATTATGGAAGTCACAGCTAAGTTATAGAATTTCAATTTTTCCTCTTGGTAACAGGGATCAAACAAATATCTTAACTAGGCAATAGTTTTCTTATCTTTTAATTGAAGAAAATAACTCTGACAGCATTGTAGATGGTTGTTTGACCTGGAGAAAAATTGGTGGCAATGAATCTTGTTATCCCAGAAGTTCAAGTTAATGACAAAAGATGATGAGTGTTGAGAAAGGAAGGTGGAATTCAAGAGATGTTTTTGAGCTACAATGGGTGAAACACCTGAATTGAACAGCAGTAGTGAACCTGGAGAGAAATGATCGGATTCTAGAGATACAGAAAATGAAGTTGACAAATCTTGAAGATTTTTCAGATATGGATGTAGAGACAGGAGGAGTCAAGGCTTACTTCCATGTTTCTGGTTTGCACAACTGAAAGGATGAAGATGCCATACACTGAGATGGAGGAGGTGGGCCATGATGTGTGGGTTACTTTAGACCTGTTCCGCCTAAAGTTTCTTTTGAGACATGGAGGTAGCGATACCAGTAGGTAGAGGCTATACTGACCTGTAGCTCAGGGAGGAAGCCTAGGCTAGAGATGTGTCACTACAGATGAAAACTGCGGCCAGAGTAGCGTATCAGGATACCTTTGAAAAGCATGGGTGAGCAGATAACAGAGTCTAGGACAGATCTCTGAGAAATCTGAATATTTAAATTCTGAATGGTGAGCCAAAGGAGATGCTTTACTTTAAGTAAAACAAACAAACAGAAATTATGACATCATGGAAGCTAAGGAAATGTATCAAGAAGAAGGGAATAATCAATAGTATTGAGTCAAATTGAGAGACCAAGAAATTGAGAGGACAGAAACTTAACATAAAAGTCATTGATGACTAAGCCAAAGTTAGTTTTCAAAACAGTTTTGGAGGGAAGTCAGATTGGAGTGTTCTAAGGAAAGTTTGGGTAGGGAGGTTAATAGAGTGAGGGTAGATAATACACTCAAAATTTTTGACTGTGAAGGAGAGAAGGAAGGACAGTAGCTGGGGTGAGAAGTGGGGTTGAGTTATTTGTTTTAGAATGGACAAAATTAGGGTATACTGATGGGGGAAATTGTAGATGGAGAGTGAAGTGACAATAGGCTATCCTTGCTTTTGTCTTTACACAAAATATTCTTCCCAATTTAGAGATGTCCTATAGTAAAACAAAATGACGTTGAATTTTAGAGGCCTGAAAGTCACAAAGTTTGGGAAGCAGGAGTATAAGTAGGTAGTTCACTGAAGGAAAATAAATTAATTCTGGGGCCTGAACCTGTAAAAGGAAAGGGGAAACCCATACATTTGCTCATCTTTTTCACCTTGAAATATGAAAAAGTAACTGAATAATAATCTTAACTGTCTCCTCTTTAGTTCTATAATCCACATATGGATAAAATAGGATTCACTCAGCAGGTTGCAAGCTTGTGCCTCTAAACATATTTAGTTGAGCAAGAAGGCACAAAATGGAACCATATGTGTTTTCTTTTAAGGTAATCTGCTTCAGTAGTATTGTCAGCACTTCTGAGAGCCTCTTCCATATGCATCTTGCCATACTTTTTATAAATACTCTGTGTTGAGTCATTTTGATGTCATCTATTAAACCTTCCTTGCAAATATTTATTCATTGTTTTACAGGATTTATGAAAATAATAGCCTCTGTAATAAGATATATTGTAAGAATGTTAAATCACAAACAGATCCAGCAAAGATATTGTATTTCAAACATTCAGTACCACTTAAGAACAGCCATTTAAAAAGATAAGCCTTGTATCAAGGTTTGATGGTCAATAAACACAGGTGAGTTTCAGACAAAAATGAGATTCCTAAAATAATTATCCTTTGGGAAAAATCTCATGTTTCTTGTCCATGGAATCCAAATCCTAGGGCTATTATTAATAACACCCAGAGCTACTTTACTTTCTTTGCTTTATAATGACACTTTAAAACAGCATTCATGGATTTTCTTGGCAATATTGACCTTGATGTGGCATTTAACATTTGCAAAGCAATCCTCTGACATGTATCTGTTAACATTGAGAAATCTATTTATGTTGGACCACTACACATATATTCAATGTGCTGCATTTTCAGTGGTCTGTGCTTTGAGTTTATAAGCTCTATTTAAACTAGAACCTTGTTCCCCACAATCAGAATCACCTCCACTGCACCTCTCTCTCCCCACTAAGTCCACTAGGTCCTTCACACGTGCTCTGTGCATGGAGCCCATTCAGTAAATGCTCTTTACATTTACAGCCATATCAATTGGAGAAAAATAGTTTAAACAAATGAAATGAACAAATGACAAAGTTTTGCACACTGTAAGTTTTTGTAACTAATTCATTAGCATTCTACAACACTTTTTTTCCTAACACAAATGAAAGATTGCCATACAAATCTATTGAATTGAAATGCTGTACTACTCACTTCTGTCTCAGAATTTTTTTCTCAGACTTACTGCCTGGTTTCCAAAGAGATTACATCTTGATTTTGTACCCATAGAATTTTCCCTTAGTCAGTTGCGCTGCAGCCAGATATCCTGGTTAGTTTATTCCCTTTCACATGCTGCTCTGTCAAAACTGTTCACTTACATTTTCCGCAGATCACTACTAGCCACGAACAACATTGCTCTGCAGAAAAGCTGCTGTCCATGCTCTCTACACTAGCTGCCATTATGCCTAGCACTTCCTTTCTTACTCTGGGACATGTCACTCATGTGTTTTAGCAATGCCAACTGTCCCTTATATCTAGTACTCTATCTCTCCATCGGGGACACTTTACAAGTATTCTATATTCATTTTACTTGGCACTTTCTTCTATCTAGCAAATACCATTAATTCATTCACTCCTTCTGGCTTCTCTCACCAAGTACAGTATTCCCTATCCCAGGAATAAAATTTTGTAACATATTTCTCTTTTTCCCTTGTGACAATATTTTTATTCAGCCATTTCTTTTATTTTTGCAGGCTGCATCTCTATCTTCTGTCAGGAGCCTTTTCAAAAACAACATGTATATGTGTCTTAAAGTGTATCTCATTATCTGTTTTTTCTTTGTGGACCAGAACAACTGAGGCTATGTGTACTCTAAAAATAGGTAGTGAAGAGCTATCACTGGAATATTGCATTTTTTTCTATGCAAATGTGTATTTCTTCTTTTGTGGAGGAACATGGGATATTATACACATAGTAAAGATAATCCCCTGTAATAAAAGCTATAATGTTAGAAAGTGAGTAACATTCATAGCTTTAATCTATGGCAATGAGTTTCATCAGTTAGGGTGTCAGAGAACATAAGCAGTTAAGATTCCTGGAGGCAAAATGTACCCAATTAAGGTGATTTACCACATTCCAAAATGACTTGACAAGTACACTTAACTCTACAAAACGATATCTGTTCTTATGTCTGTCATGGCTTAGAAAATTATGAGAATTCAAGATGTCATCATCATCACCATCGTCATCACAATAATCAAAAGCATCTATTAAGTGTATTTCTATGATGGATCTGCTACTAAAACCTTTTAGATATATAACTCATACCATCAAAGAAGTTGTAATCTGCTGTAGTGATATTATAAACCTATATTGAACACATGCATACATTAAGTAAATGAATGCCCAGATTGAATAATACTTTGCTGTTTTATTAAGTCCAAGATGTTTGTTGTAAGATAAATAAGTTGCTGATGATTTAGATCAGGGGTCTGAAAAACTCTGTAAAGCTAGACAGTAAATATTTTTGGCTCTGTGGCAACTACTCAACTCTGATGTTATAGCACAAAATTAGCCATAGAAATTCATAAATGAATGACCATGAATGTGTTCCTATAAAATTTTATTTACAAAAGTAGGCAGTAGGCTATATTTGACCCACAGACCATAGTTTGCTGACCTCTGATTAAATGGTGGAAGAAACTGTCATATCTGTAAAGTCTTATTTCTTTATAAAAAGTAAAACTAGAATAGATTTTTACACGTAAAGCGATAATGATATGAGCCATCATTATCAGAGCCATCGCTGGGCATTTAAGAGAGAAAAGAAAATTTTTAGAGGCTAAAGATAATGAGAAATGACAAATCCAGGGAGGTAAACCAGTACTAAAGCCTGTGACTGCTGTGGAATATTTCCCAATCTCCAGCAGCCTACAGCTTTGATTTGAATGACTCATGTGTGGAGGACTGAAAGCAAAGACTAGAATCTCTGTGAGATAGGAAGTCAGACTTTAAATCTCTATGAAAGTCTATAACTCTGAGAGAGAACCAGTGGTTGATCTTAAAATTTAAAATAACATTCTGTATATCTATCAATTGATTGGTACATGGGCTTGGATTTTTAATTTATCTTTGGATCATCAAAAAAAGTATAAGCTCAACATTTAATTAAAAGTGGTTTTATGTTAATTGTACCCCTCGGCATCTAGAATGAGCAAAAAACCCAGACACATCAAATTTTCTCACACATAAAATTACAAGGAATATGAACTAAGACTAGGGGAAAAAATCATAAAGCACATACAGAAGCAAGCTACCATGAGTTAGATTTAGTAGAACCAATAATAGTAATGTCAGACCAGCAAAACCTACAGATACTGGAATTATCATATATAAATATAAAATTAGTAAATGTTTAAAGAAATAAAAGAGAATAACAGGTGTGACTAAAGAGCAAGACATTATTAGAGTTATCAAGGCAGTATTGTAAAAGAAAGCCATAGAAATACAAATATAAAAACGGAAATTAGAAACTGATTGGGACAGCTAAACAGCACATTAGTCACAAGTGAAGAGAGAATTAGTAAACTGGAAGATAGAACTAGAGAAATTGTCCAGAAATCAACACAAAGAAACAATGAAATAGAAAATACAAAAAGACATTCTAAAAGATATGAAGTGTAGAAACAGAAGTTCTAAGATGTATGTAATTTGAGTTCCATAGAGAATAGAATGAATGGGAGAAAGGCAATATTGAATGAGGTAATTAATGGCTATGAAATTACAGTATTTGAAGCCCAACTAATCATAAGAAATATAAATCAAAAGCCACCCCAATCATGATTTACTATAATTAAAATGAATATTGATTGAAAGCAAAGACAAATTACAAAGGAGCAACGATTAGACTGATATCTGACATTGAAGTAGATGTGCAATGGAAGCCAGAAGGCTGTGGAATAATATCTTTAAAATTCTGAGAAAATCTAATTTTGAGCACAGACTTGTATAGCCTGTAAAATTACTTTTCAAGAAAAAGCGTTAAGTAAAGACTGTTTTTAGATAGGGAAAATTGAGAGAACTTACTATCAACAGATCTCTCTAAAGAACTAGAGGATGAACTCATGAAGAAGTTAAAAATCATTAAGAAGGAAAGACAGAGTGACAGAAGAATGGTAATCAGAGAAAATAGCAAGTATAAGGTTAAATAAAGCTTGATGGTATAGAACAATACTAACAATATCTAATTTGTAAAAATTAAATGTTAGAATTAAAATATTGGATAAAAATATAAGTATGGAGATAAAACACTCTAAAGGCCTATAATGTTTGGAAAGAGGGAATAGATAGACCTTAACTTTGGACATGTAAAGCTAAATATACATGCTAACATTTTTGGGATAATCACAAATAGAATAGAGGTAGAGTATGTAGTTTCCAAACTAATGGAATGGAAATATGTGGGGACTAGGGAGGGGACAAACAAGCAAGCAAATAATGCTAAAAAATATTCTATGTCAAATTTTTAAAAAAAGCAGGAAAGGAGAAAAATGATATAGAAAAAGAGAGCATTAGAAAGCCCAAAATAATTAGGGTGGAAACAATTTCAAATTTCTTAATTATTATATTTATTATATTATTATATAACATATAATGTTATATATTATATGTTATACATATTATATTATTATAATAAATATAAGTGGACTAGATTCTGAAATTAAAAGACAAAACTGTCAGAATAAATCAAAAGATACCAACTGTATTAGTAATAACCAAAAGAATAACTAACCAGTAGTTACTAATACTAACTAATGCTAAGCAAAAGAAAGTGTCCTATATTGTTATCCCACAAAGTAGACTTTAGGGTAAAGGACATTGCAAGCAATAAAGAGAAGCAATAATTAATGATAAAAGATTCAATTTCCCTGGAACATATAACAATTCAAAATTTTTATACTGTTAATAATATGGCTTCAAAATATAAAATGGGAAAAACTGAAATACTTCAAGGAACATAGCTTTTAAATGCCATCTATTATATTTGTTAAAAGTAATCTGATAAGTTTTATGAGGTCTTCACTAACATTAAGAAACTCATGAAAAAATCAACTGTGATTGATCTTTTAAAAGCAAATGGATAACCTACTATAGCATTTCTGAATGGAGAGGCAGCTTAAAGATAAGCTAGCAAAATCACTGTTTTTAAGGATAAAGAAACTGAGGTCCCAACAGGTTTGGTAATCCATCAAAGGCCAGACAACATATACTGGCAAAGCTAGCACTAGAAGCGAATTAACTGACTTCCAGACCCCTTAAGTAGTACTTGCATACAGCCCTATTCTCAATTGCATTTCTCTTGTAACATAAGCTTTGGTTTTATTATTTTTGTTTTCTGTGCTTTTTTCCCTCTTACCTTATTTGGTATAGAGAAGTAGATTTGTCCTAAGATAAAAAGTGGAAGGCAAGGAAAGGCATGGGTGTAGACATGTGGGATTTCAGATAGGATGAAAAGTTTCAGGTAGGATGAAAAGTAGATGGAAGTACACAAGTGAGAGCAAAACTCATTTGGAAGAACATACAGAATTACAATTCTGGTACAGAATCCTTTCCCTTACAAGTTATAGGTAACACCCATTCCAGTCCTGGAAAGAAATACTCTGGATTCTTCTGGGAATCATGTCTGCCTGGAAAGAATCTGGACTATATCAAAAGTCTGGAGAATCCCATACTCTCCTTTGCCATTCACATGATGTGATGAAGTTTATAGGACTGCTGGGGAAAAAGATGTTAACAGTAATAGAAGTAGAGTTCCAACAAACGTCACATACATGAACAAATAAAAGTCTGTGGGCAGTTTTATTCTGCTAGAATTCTTCTATCACAAAATTCTTAAACCCCAACCTTATTTTGTTCACAGACTTTTATCATAATGTTACTCCCTACTCATTGCATTCTGCCAACAGTGTCTTTTGTTTATCCTCATTGTGATGCCCAAGCCTCAACTCCTTTTATGCTTCTAGTTTGAGTTAAATACTTCTGATTTAATTTTCTTCTCTCTCCATTGCCCTATTGCCAATCACTTTAACTGTCATCTTGATTTTCCAAAAGTACTCTTATCTATGGCAGTATGTAGCTGGGCTCCTGATAACATTAGAGAAAATCACAGGGCCACTATAGATAAGCCCCAATATAATACAAAACTGCTAACTTCATCTGCATCTTCAGGAAACTTTCTTTAAAGATACCTAGATTTCTCATTTTCTTTAACAACTACCTCAAACATTTAGCACTGTCCTTAAATTTGTTACAATACCTCTGTTGCTTTTCTCAGCATATTATCTTGAAACTATGACCATCATAGGAGAAAAATGGAGAACAAGTCTTCAATTTACCATTACTCCCTGATTTGCTAACATTCATTCAAGTCCCAATTATGAATGCCTCCAATGTGCCAGGCACTTTGTCTCCTTTCTACTGTCTTAGATAAACCTTTAGCTCATACTAATACAAGATAAACCTTTTTCTTTGCCTTCGCTTTTGATTCTGTGCCTACACACACCAAGAATCTTTCTTTTCAAGAAGTTTTAAAAAGAAATTGTTTTGTTTTGTATTTTCAACACTCCTTTCCATTTACTTTCACTTTGTCCTACACACATTTCTAAGTCCCTTACATGTTAAACATTCACTTTCCTTAGGTCCAGATGCCCTTGGTCAGTCACTGCCATTGTGCTCCCCAGGCCTTCAAAACATCTTAAAAGGATGGTCTCTGCTTTAAGCTTCTACTTTTTACTCTCCGTTGATTATTAGACCCTTTGAAATCTGGCTTCCTTTTGACTTCTTCCCAAAAAATCACTCTGGAAAATGATTACAAAAAAACCCCAAACTCCAGTGACTATTTTTAGTTTTCATTTGACTTGATCTTCCTTGGTCTTTAATGTTATTTGCTGCTTTCTCCTTCTTAAATATGATTTTTCCCTTGGTCACCGTGACCTTATTTTCTCCTTTTTTTCCCCCCAAAAGCCCCTTCCAGTGCTTCTTTGGTCCTCTTCTCCCTCAGTTGAAATTACCAGTAATGAATGTTCAGACTTCTTCTTTCCTTACTCTATATGCTCTTCCTTTGACAGGTGAACCTACTATGACTCCTGGCTCACATGAATTGAGATTGGACAGTCATTCAGATGAATTAGTAGTAATCTCATTCTCTCTTGATTTAGCTATACAATAGCACTTTAATGATCGCTCTACTTCTAGTTATTTTTACATTTGATCCTTTCTCCATCATAGCCAGGTATATTTTTTAATATAAACTCTAATCATCACGCTCTTACCCCTGACATCTTTATTTAACTCCCTACTTCTTGTAGGAATTTTAAAATTCCCTCCTTAACACAGCATGCAAAGCCCTCTATGATCTGGCCCCAACTAAATATTCTAAGCTTTTCTCTAAGATTCTATACCATATGTATTATACTTGGAGCTGCACAAAACCCCTTATTAGTCTCCAAACATGCTATTTTCTTTCATGCTTCCATAATTTTGGTGTTGCTCTCTCAATGTATAGAAAGCCTTTTTTGTTGGTTTTTATGAAATTCTCTGCCTGCTAGACTACTGTTCACCCTTCAAGGACTAGTGTGTATGTTATTTCCTCATTGAAGTCCTTCTAGGCTCCCTCAGGCAGGGTTAATATTCTCTTCCTTAATGTAGCCATGACACTTTATTCTCTCTATTATAGCCTTTCCACATTATATTAGAATGCTTTGCTAACTGCTTCTCTTCCCCAGTGGACTGTGTGCTCCTCGAGGACAAGGAAATCAAAGCAGAGCAAAGTGCCTGGAACATAGTAAGTACTAGATAATTTGGTATTGGCTGAATAAATTATCTGCTCTGACAACTGATGACTTGCTAGTATTGATGAATGCCTGAGAGTCTCCAGAAAAGAAGTTTATATCTCACATCAGCTGAAGTAGTTGTCTCTGTAAAAAAAAAGGGGGCAAATATTTAGAACTTTCTTACATATAAAACAAAATATAATTAAAAGCCAACTCTTTTCATCCTTTTGACTTTACTGTTTTTACAATTCTGTCTTTGATGTAGGATCCACTTCTTCCTTTGAACTCAACATTCAATCAGTCACTACCAATTAGACTGTCATTTAAAAAAATCACCTTCTCAAATATGCTTTAGATTCATCCTTGTTATTACTACCTGAATTTAGACATATCACACTTGGATTGTTATGATAGACTCCTAATTTTAAGTTATTAATTTCAACCTCCTCCGCCATAACCCATCCTATATATATATATACTCCTACTTTAAGTGGTTGTGCTAGATTATACTCCTACCTAAGTGTCAGTTTGAGCCTGTTACTCCCCTACTTGAAAAAAAAAAAGAAATCCAGTGACATTAAACAAACCACACTAACTTAGTATTCAAATTTTCTCTTACTGGGGCCGTAGGATTCCTTTCTGGCTCCATTTCTTCACCATGAACCTACATGATCTTTATTTGTAGCTTGACTGTAAGCACCTAGAGACAGGAGCTGTGTCTCCTGTAGTCAACATTCTATCATTACCACATAGCACATTTCCTGGGACATTCTAGATGCTCAACTTTTGTTGAATAAATTAATGAAAGTATGCAGAGTTTTTCAAACATGCTTCTTCAAGTTCTTTGGCCATTGGCCTGCATAGGGTGGGGAATGAGGAGACAGGATGCGTAAGTGGGTAGAGAATAGGACAAGTGACTTAAGCTGGTGTTGTTGGACTCCAGCGCCCACTTCGGCTTACGCTGGAACAACTCAACAATGCCACATATGTTAGCTTTGTATTTGGGGGTCGCCATAAGTTTTCATAGAAAAAGCATGAGTTTTAAGTCAGATGGACCATTTATTTTAATATAGAGCAATGAGTGAGGCTTGGAAAGAGACAGACTACTTAAGCTCTTTGCATAAGGCAAGTGAGGTGCTAAGGACAGAGAGTTTAAGGTGGTACTCATTCTCAAGGGCATGCATTTGATTTACCCAAGTCCCAGCCCTAGTGGCCAAACTAGACTTTAAAACTTGCTCCATCATCTTGCTCCCTCTTTTCACCAAGACTATCCTCCCTGCCAGTTAAACCTAAGGAAAGTCTACTTAGAATACAAGCCTTTCTATATGAAGGCTTCGGCAGTCAGCCATCAAGAGAGTGTGTGTTTGTGAACTCCACACAGAGGGGTTTGTGAACCCGTCTGAACTCCAATGGATATTCAATTTATACCTTTCAGACTTAACTCTTTCTAGTACTAGTATAAAAATTCTGCTGACTGCCCATCTTAGCTCATACATATCTTAACTCACCTGCCTGATGCAATTTCTCTCAGGGATAGGATCCTATTTAATTCAAATGTCCCTCTACATCTAATACAGTAATATATACATAGTAGCTTTTCAATAAAACAGTTGAGGATTTAATGAATATTCTTCCTATTTGGAGGGAAGCGTTTAGTTCTTACATTGATATTTTGGCTCTGGAGAGGTAGCTACTTTAGCATGTGCATTGAATTTATTTTCAAA
>NC_138887.1:89742527-89782527 GCF_965194825.1 Balaenoptera physalus | reverse complement strand
GCAAAAGAAAAGAGGGGAGGGGAGGGGAGGGGGGGGGAAACTAGGAAGGGAAGGAGGAAAAAAATTTTGAAAGAAATTTTCAGAAGTAGATAAGAGGAGAAGTGGGCAGCAGGAAGGGAAACCAGAGGAAGGTGGGCCCTTTGGATCCACAGCCTCTTTTCTGATCTCAGACCCCAACTTGATGCCTTATTTATGAGAGCAGACTAGTGGCTGAGGAAAAACACAGCCTAACTGTAACTGACCCAGTGCTCCAGAAATGATGCTTCTCTTGCTCTGAGGTATCAACCTTCTTTACCTGGGCAAGCTTATATACCAAAGACGCAAACAGAACAAAACAAGTAAAAGCAAGCACAGGTTTCTCCTTGTCATTCTGTCTTCCCATACCATTTCTTCTGGCCTCCTCCTCCCTCATTTATTTGCTCATTTGTGGAAAGATTCTGGTGGCCGCTTACCTTGTGGGGTTGACTGACCTAACTCAGATTTCCGTGCATAACTTGGCCTCTATGCAGAGGGACTAAAGTAATTATTAGGTCTCTATAACATAATAACTAAAGGCCTTGAAGACTGTAAAGGCACAATTACATATTGTTCAAAGACTAAGAAGTGTCCAGTTGAAGAAAATATGTGAAATCGAGATTTTCCCAGCATTATGCCAGAGCAAAGTCTATTTAAAGATATATTGTGCAGATTGCAACTACAGTCTTTGCTCTAAAATTTAAATACATTAAAAACATGAACACCTTCAAAGTTGCCTTAACATATTTTACATCTCTAACTTAAGTAATATAAATCCACTGTTAAATTTAACAAATGTTTCAAAACCATAGTAAATGATCCCTCCCTTCTTTCTACACTCCCTTTGTGTGTGTAATTATCTGTGGATCACTGAGTTGATTCATCCATCCAGCCATCCATCCATTCGTCCATTCATATATCTCTCCATCGGTATATCTGTCATCTAATATACCCAATTACTTGATTCAGAATTTAGTAGTGATCCTTAATATTAAAACTGCTCACTGAGGGTTTTTTTTGCCTTAAGTATATTATTCATTTAATTCAATATTAATAAAAAATGACTGTTATGAGTTGTTTCACCTTGTTTTCAATAAACTAGGATATAAATATAAGCATATACTGTTTTCTGTAAGTATATATTAGGATTGATTATTTGGAAAAAATTAGTGTTTCAACTTTGATCCCACTTACAATTCAGAATTCTGTGTTCACAAAATACCCATGATTTTGTCTAGTTTTAAACCTGTGAAATATATTCTTAATTCTCATGTATGTTTTTAGATGGAATTTTGTACAGTTAGTAAAA
The DNA here is from genome assembly GCF_965194825.1 of Balaenoptera physalus. Classification (NCBI taxonomy): domain Eukaryota; kingdom Metazoa; phylum Chordata; class Mammalia; order Artiodactyla; family Balaenopteridae; genus Balaenoptera; species Balaenoptera physalus. Next base: position 89,781,203 of record NC_138887.1, on the reverse strand, counting down.
GCAAAATTGAAGAAAAACCTCAAAAGCAAATATACTGCTATGATATTATGGAGATTTAAAGTTGAACTCTGAATTCTAGTAACTAAAAGAAATGCTTACTGGAAATGTTTTTATGAGTTTTGTCTGAGCATATACAACCTTCACCTCCAGTTGAAGCGATTTACGAGTGTACAGAGTTCATTAAAATAAGCAAAATGTGTTTCGTATCGTGACAGTGGAAACACAGGTTTTTAATACAATTAATTATCTAATCCTCCAGTCATGACTTTCAGAATGACACCTCCATCTGGAAATCCAAGGCTATATGACAAATTCTGTCATCAACAAAAACAGGAACAAATATACTCTCTTTATTTTAAACTTAGTAATATTATTTCTGATACGATTAGATGTGATTAATAATATATGGAATGTTCAATATGAAGTTACATTTTAATGGCAAGAAATTGATTATATCACCTTCATATAATAATGATGCCATAAAATGTTGGCAATAAATTACATTTAAAAAACAGATTTAGTGAAATGTACATTTAACACTGATTCTGAGGATTCATCTAGCACCTGTTTTGTAGTTCTCAGTGCTACAACGAATCTTTCTACATAAATCTTATGTGTTAAGGATATGACCGGATTTGTGGCATACCTTCATATAATACGACTGAAGGATTGTAAGTTTTGATATACGTGCATAAACATGCGTGTGCATATCTGTATATAGAGTTAGATAGATAGAAAAAGAGAGAGAAAGAGAGGGGTAGAGACAGAGAGATATCCAGTGTGGTGTGTGTGTGTATGCACATATATACATAGTAAGATTTGGATATAGATATATCACTGTATGTCTACTTATAGATTTTCATTTAAAGTGCTCAGTTAAAAGCATATTTTGTGGTTTTATAGTATTATTTTAACTATGTCTTTTATTGCCACTCACCCCAAATAATTTTAACCAATATTTCTTTGAGTTATTTGTTTCCCTTTGTTATCTTAGCTGCTATTAATTGGATAATCATTGGGTTACTCAGTTCTAATTTGAAAGAAATCCTTCTGAGATTTTTCAGTTAGGTTAATAAGAAGGCAGAGGACAAGAAGGATGTTTAGTAGTCATTCATATCTTAGCACGAATTAGTTTGGTTAGCTTCATGGGTAGCGTTGGTGTGGAACAAGGTAGACGTTAACGCGTATTCTTGCAGTGATTGTAATGAGTTAACATTTACTGACTGTGTATAAACTTCCAGGCCCTGTGCTAGATGTACAGAATTTACCTCCTACAATCTTCACCTTACTGTTAACAAAACTAAATGAGATTCTGAGTGCAGGTGGGAAGGACGGTCCTCTAGAACTGAGGGAGTCACTGCAGTCCATGGAGTGAACCACAAAGACCTGGATTCCAACCTGTTTCTGCTACTGTTTGCCCCGGTGACTGTGGGGACATACACATCATCTCAGAACTTTGGCTTCCACAAAAAGGGAATGGAAATATCTGCCAGAAAGGGTTTCTGGGAGGATGTGTTTATTAAACATATAGCAGGTACTTAATCGTGATAGGTATTATTGTGGAAGACAGAGAAGGGAAGAGTAGTTCCTAAGATGTATATTTACATATGATATATACAATTAAAATATTTATGAACACGTAGGTAATGTAAGAAGAAAACAGGATTACTTTATGTCTTGTAATGACCAGTGAGTATCTTATTAAGCAAGAAGAAAAATATTATTTAAGTTATGTTTATTACAAGTAAGTTTGTCCTTCTAACACTCCAAAGTAAGATTAGTTATTTCATTTCCTGTTGGTGGAATATTACCTCCTTTCTCATTGTTAGCTAGGCTCAGCTGTCTTTTAATAGATTCACTCTCCAACAGTGATACAGAACAACACAAGTTTACTTGCAACAAGGCTATGCTTTCTTATTAGCCACATACATTAATGTTAATAATCGTGGACTACCTTTAAATGCGTAAACCAGTAGCATAACAACTATCGATCACATTTTGTTACTCTGATAGCTGAAATCAGGAAATCAATGCTTTTATCAAGATCTTTTACCCATAGTTAAGAAAAATAAAAAATTAAAAATCTCTTCTATCTTTCATACTTCAATATATAGGATCAAATTATTTTAAACACCTCTAAGGAAAATGAAAAGACTAAGCATGTAGGTAATGATTGTATAAGTTGCAGAAGTTTGAAAAAATTATTAGAACCGTCTTAAAATTGTTTTCTTACTTGGCTCAAAGTAGAGGAGGGTACTGAGTGCAGTTGGTAACGCGGAATTCTAATGCTCTCACCATCGTTAAGTTGAAACTGTTAAAAGGTAGCCCCATTCCCAACTCCCAAAGTGCCTGTGGCCTCATTTATAAAAAGAGAATGATGGTAGAACTTTCTTATGAAAATTTAAAAAAATACTTTCTAGAATTAAATTTTCACAAAAAATAATTTTGTCAAAAGTCGCAGAATTTTTTAAAAGGATAAGCACACCATTAGCATTGAAATATATGGCTTAGAAAGCAAAAATATTTTTAATATAAGATGAAACTATTTTTCTCAACGTAGTACATGTCTACAGTGAATATCTGGCTAAAAAGTAGGCAAGATGTATATGCTAAGTGACATATAGTAATTCGTTCCTGTAATTTGATCAAAGTAATTAGTGTAGGCCACATAGAAGATAGGTGTTTTTGCAACTAGTAACTGTGATAATAAATTTTATCACAAGATGAGAATGTGTTGGGCAGATTGTTCACTGAGTGCCATATGATACAATGTTTAGTGACAACTCCTTTGAGAGGAATATTTCACAAATTTAATTCTATTCTAAATACAACCACTGTATACGAACTTTCAGAGTTCTAAAGCAGTTGTTTGAAGTAGAGTGAAAGTTAGCAGTTTTAAGAACATTGTTGCATATCAAAATATGAATTTCTAATTATATCAAACTCTTAGAAAATTTAAAAATATACCTTAATTTTTTTTTTTATTGGAGTATAGTTGATTTACAGTGCTGTGTTAGTTTCAGGTATACAGCAAAGTGATTCAGTTATACGTATACATATATTCATTCTTTTTCAGACACTTTACTCATATAGGTTATTACAGAATATTGAGTAGAGTTCCCAGTGCTATACAGTAGGTCCTTGTTGATCATCTATTTTATATATAGTAGTCTGTGTATGTTAATCCCAAGCTCCTAATTTATCCCTCCCCCCTACGTTTCCCCTTTGGTAACCATAAATTTGTTTTTGAAAACCATAAATTTGTTTTTGAGTCTGTTTCTGTTTTGTAAATAAGTTCATTTGTATCATTTTAAAAATATGACTTTTAAAGACTGCAGTAGATTTTAAATATAATTTTAAACGTTTTTTGTGTTAATGTTGAATTTTAATGCATTATAAAGCACTAGCACAGTATCTTACACACAGTAGGCACAGGAAATCTTAAAATGTAATTCAGTTATTCTTCCACAGTGCTTACTATGCTGTTTTTCAAACTTGTTAAATAGGTTGCAATTTGTCTTTTTTGTTAAATTATTTCAATCCATAAAATGAGTTGGACTTTTCTACACATTTATTGGACTGGATTTTTGTCTCCTTTGTCATTTGCTATAAATAGGACTTCTGCTTATTTAGAAGATACCTTGTCATGAAAAGGGAAGGAAAATCTGATATGGCACAGTAAAAGAAAGGGTAGATTCCACAGAATGATTCCCAGATAAAATACACATTTTAGGATTATACTGTGTAGTTTTATTCTAAAGTGTTGCATTTAATCCTTAATTCTGAGAGCATTAGAAATTTGTATTGATAATAAATTTATTTATACATTCATTTGCATGTGTGTATATAATATGGAATATGGAATTTACATTACAGTGAACTCTAAATCCAAAAGTTTACGTCTTATAAAGTTATTACACTTTTGGAGACAAGTTGGAAGTTCTAATTTTCTGGATAATAACTGACTGCTTCTTAGAAGGGAAATACAGCAGTATCTATTTGTGACCCATCTAATAAAGAATGATGCCCTCGTTCAATTTTTTTTCATTTTCCCTGCATTAGAACAAGAAGCATTCCTATTAGAAATTCTGGAGGGCAAATTTCCATTGTTTCTAGCATATGCCACATATTATAATGCTTACAGCATAAACTTTGGTTTGAGATCTGGATCTGCCGCTTTAGTAGCTGTGTGACCTTGGGTGATTTCTTAACCAGCCTGTACAATGGGGATTATAATATCTAACTCACAGCTTTGTGGTTAAAGATTAAATACAATAATGCAGGAAAAGTACTTGTTAGCACGGTGCCTGGCACATAAATTGTAACTCCTAAGATTAATGTTTTTCAATGACTCCAAAGAAGAAAGTCTGAAAAGATTTGATGTAAAAATATTTTTTATATTTATAATATAAATATATTTTTATATTGTTTTACAATACAAAATACAGGAAAAAAAAAAGTCTCTTCAAATATTGCTGGCTCAAGAATAGTGTCTACTTAATATATTTGAAGAAAATTTTTTTTCCTCAAAAGATCTGAATACTGGACTTATTAGTCTGCTTTGAGTATATGTAGATATGTTCTAAAATGTATTTCTTTTAGGCTTACTGATGCATATATATTATTTTAAATATTTTTCCCTAATGGTTTTATTTTGTACTTAAAGTGATTTAAATAGTATATACAAATGCAACAGTGTTAAAAATATGCATATTTTACACACAATACACACACACACACACACATACACATGCAAATACATACACACTTACTTTACCACTGTTTGTGAACTGGGGAAAGAAGACCAGGAGAAAACAGAAATAGTGGTTCTTATCATACAAGTGCAGCATTAGCATGTACAGGTGTGTCAGATTGGGTGACTGTGCTATGGTTATTAAAGTCACTAGGGTTTTTATTTGATGTCTACACACCCACACTCTTATACTTTCACTTATAACACGAACGCATATATATTCCTCTGAGTATCTTCACACATCAGGGTTTCTCTTTAAAGTACCAAATATACTTTAAGAGCAAGACCATTTCTATTTCCTAAAACTCAGGCGGGCTAGCATTCATATTTCATGCTTCATCTTAAATGAAATAAGCAAAACATAAGGCCAAACTAAAACTCATGAGCAATTGGTTATTTAAACGTGTAACAATGAAAGGAAAATAAACATACATACAGTTGGCCAGATTGAGTCAGCATGTCAAAGGATATACTTGATACGTAAGAGAATCCACAAAAAGACAGGTGTACTATTGGAGGTAATACTAATAAAAGCTGAAACATTTTCCTTTCAAATAATAAAAATTACACACCTTAAACTCTGGTGTCAGAGAAGCCAAACCAAAGCAAACCAACACACAACAACACCTTGTGCAAGTCAAAGTATAAATATCAGGAATTTAAAAAAATACTTGAAATAAATTTATCTTCTTTTGCAATTTCTACTTTAACTTTGAGGACACAGAAAAATAAGTCTAATATTGGACTTGACAGACATTCACCAAAGAAGTCTCTGTGCTTTAGAGTAAAAACATTTGAAATAATGCAAACTAAAATAAAGAAAAATGCCTGAGAGATCATCAGGTTAACAATATAGGTAGTCATAAAATTAAATGAATTAAAAAGGATTCAGATTATTATCATTTATTGCTAAACCTGTTAAAAAGTTATATAATGACAAGTGTACTTTCAATAGTTTTGATACATTCAGAAAATAACACCTCTAAGTGATTTCAGAATCTATCTTGTTTGTTCATTCTTTTAAAAAAATGACTAAGGGCTTACTATAAAAACATACACTCTGCACATAAAAATGTGCAAAACCATGAACATTTAAATTAATACTAATGAGATAACCTACCTGCATTTTTCAATTCACAACCGCTGCACATATTTTAAATGGCTCAATTAAAGTTTATTCAGACTAGATAATTGATCCAATGTGAAGAGTGAAGTCAGAATTAGATATCTTATAACGTAGGGTTTAAAATGAAACAGAGGTATTGGAAAACTTAAGAATTATTTTGGAAATATTTTCTTGAGGAACAGAAAGAACTATGTAAAAGCATCTAAATAAGTAGGAAATATAACTCACCATATTCTAAATAATATTTTCTCTCAATTATGAAATATAATACATTATATTTATGTTCTTTCTTTTCCATTTTCGGGTTTAAGAATGATTTATTTACTGTTAATTTCCCTCTGTTAGCATATTTAACTTTTATAGGTTCTTTCTTTATGTGGTTTTCAAACCAAAAGTTGCAGCTTTGCTAAAAACAGATGTATCCCGTCTCTCGCAACCAGAGGACTGAACCAGACTATGGATTCATTGAATGTTGGAACCACAAAGCAAATATAGACAGGAGAGAGATGATATGTATGGATGTATAAAACATATTATATGCATATATAAATATGTCAGCAATGAAGTAACTGTACAAATTATAGTTTGGTTCACACAAGCTAATTGCATTTTATGTATAAAATCTTGAGATTTTTCCTATATGGTAAATATATAGTATATTTACAGAACATGATAGGAATATAAATGTGTGAATTTTGTATTCATAATATCTGAAATATAGCAAAAGGGCTAAAGAAATAGTTTTCAAATATGGAAAAAGACGTGACTTATTTCTATATAATTATTAAATCTTAATTTAAGTGCAGATGATGGAAAAGATAAACCTGGGTGTGTGTATGATTGGTATGAAGTTAATTCATTATGAGTTGAATATTTCTTCTGTGATAGCCTATACATTTTGCTACTCTTAAAGAGGAAGTAAAAAGAATTCACAACAATCCTTTTTATTTAAGGATTCAGCAGTCTATTTTACTCAGCTGCCAAAAGCTGAATGCCTCTTTGGTTTTCCTGGACTGGATCCCACTATTCTTTCCTCACCATCTTTCATTTTGATCCACGAAGGCTTACTGGTGGTTAGACGGTCCTCCCTTGGATGTGCCCCTCACTGCCACCGCAGAGGCCAGCCACTGCCCGTTGTCCGCCTACGTGTCATTGAATAAGACTTGTGAGCCATGTCTCTCTCCACGCCCCTTGCTTTCTCTCTGGCTGTACATCAGGTTTCTGAGCTTGCTGGTGCAGGGGTTACTAATTCACAGAACTGAGTGAAATTCCTTTGTCGACCTCAGATGCCTTAGCAACTACAGAGAGGAGTCTACAATATTTTTCGTATTGCTCTAAAGAAAAAAAAGAATTAAATAGGAAAAGAATATAAGAATATCGCTTGAAAAAAATGCACAAATCAGAGAGGGTGTGCATAGGCACTCACAGCAACGTGTTAAATTTTACTCTTGTAACAATGATTTTCAAAGCATTGCTAAGCATGCACTAATATCACTTAGGAGATTTTTGCATGCTTAATAATTACTAACTAAACTATTAAGACACAATGCATTTTTCTCTCATAAGTTCTAATTTCCAAAGAAAACTCTGAGGCAGATATGACACCCTTTCTAAATTACATTTTTAAAATTCTAATATATGAGATAGCTACAATAAAAACACTTTTTATCTAGTGCTCAGAACATTTCTGGATCAAATGTGCACAAGGTTAACAATTATCATAGCATAAGTTAAAGAGAAACCTTTATTTAAAAAATAGACTTTTTGGTCATTTTTAGATGTAAAGTAGGAAAAGCATGTATTTCAGTGCACCCCATTTCTAGAGGATTACTGTAACACCATCTTTGTCACTGTGCTTTGCAGCAAACATAGTCTACATTTAATCTACACCAAAATTAATTTTATCATCTATGTATTCAGAGCATTTGTTGCCACACAAAATTTAATTTTGATAGAAGGCATGAAAGGTATATTTCATTATATATATATATATATATATATATATATATATATGAATATATACCTATATGTACATACATGTAGTTCATTATTCTTGACTGTGAGGGCTTATGACTATTGACGTTGTCAATTTTTATCTCATTACTCATCGCTGCTTACTGTGGGTGCTAATAGTATATTTCCATGGAGTTTGTGTGTGCTGTAATGTAAATTCTGACATTGCTAGTGTCAGTCACTAATCTACCTCATTCAGTTCATGTCAAGATGATACATCACAATGCTCAACAACTGTCATCTCAGCTTTAAATAGATCTACATTTTCTCAACTTTACAATTAATTTTTTTGTTTAGAATCTAGTTACTGTTTTAACAATATGAGCAACTAACTCATTCTAATATATTCAAAGCAACTGCTGATTTTAAAATATTCCCTTCAAAAATTAAGCAAAAAGAATAATAGTTCTAAATGAATAATAAAACAATTTATTATAGAAAGAAAATTGATCAACACTTGCCTTTTGAAAAATTTAAGAGTTGTACTTTTATAGACTTTTATATTTTACTTTAAGTGCATTTTAAAAGGATACTTTTACAACATTTAAAAATATGTAAGTTAATTAGAGTGGACCTATTTCAAGTTGAACCTTTCCAGAGTTATATAGCTGGAATGTTTGGACATATCTTGACTTTTTGCAGTGCATGTATCCTTTCAATAGTTTTCCTTCTATTTCTCTTTCTTTGCAGTCTCTTCCCATTTACATTGTTAATATGTTTTTTATTTTTCATTCTTTTTTCTGTATTTTTCCTTATGCATCTTCTTATGCTCTTTTTCTTTACTCTCCTGAGTTATCTGTTCAATTGGCCTTACAATTAAAATATTTTAATTAATTTAGTTAAATCATTTCCTTGTTTTTCTCCTTTAACCTACAAAAGTTTTGAAATGCATGTCAGGACTTTTTCTCTTTCCCTTTCATTTCTCTTGATATAGTCATTTCTGTGTCCTTCTAAATTTCATTCTTCTAATCTATACTTCCATGTTGTTCTTTTTATTCCTGTTGTTCCAAACACATTTTAATTTTCTCCTGTATTTCCCCAAACATTCTCAATGACTAGTGGAATTCTAGTTTCAAAATATATATATATATCCTGAATATTCGTGTTGGGAATTCCCTGAAATTAAAACAAAAACTTTAAAAAAATTGAATGGCAAAATAACTGAATTGCTTTGATAACCATGCTTATTATAATAATATTTCATCATTTAAAAGTAATAAAATATTTTGAATATGATAAAGTATTTTGAAAACAATTGCTAAAATCAGCTAAGTTGTTCACAAAAAAAAGATAATTTGAGTTTTTATGTATGTAGTACCAGCTAAGCTATGTATAAAAGAACCTGCTTGAAGATTTTGAGGTTGCCAGGGCAATATGAGGGCAATTTCTAAGCCAGCCTGCCAGAGAGGAAGAGTACTCTAATCTTTGCAGCTCTAAAGGATAACTATGAAAATGGTCTCCTATAATGAGTAAACTGATAATATACTCCATTTCCACATCCATGCTTTGTACAGCTCTAATATGCAAATGTCTTCTTCACTTCTCTTTCTGTCTCCAGGCTTTTCTCACAGCAGTCTACCCAATACCACCACCAGACGCATCTTCCCAATGTGTAACTTGAGTTATACCAGTCATATACTCCTAAAACAGTTCCCTCCATGCCTGTCATATAAAGTTCATTTTTAAAAGATGTTCTATAATCTGGCTCCAGTCTACTTTTCTATCCAATCTATCTTTTTGACCTAATACACCAGTGAAGTGGGGAACATATTCGTATAGTGCCAGCAAAATTAGACTTTCAGCTCTGCCATTGTTTGCACTATCTCCTCTAAATGCTCTTCTCTCAACTTGGATGTGTCTGAATTCTGTTCATTAAAAATCAGCTTTTTGAAAACTTCCTGTATTCCAACTAACTGGACGTAATGTTTTCTTCCTCTAAACTTTAATAACACATTTATTGTATTATGTATTCTGTTTGTGTGTGTGTGTGTTTGTACTTTTAATTTCCACTATCAGACTCTAGGTGACACTATTAGTTGCTTAAGTGAAAAGAGCCTCCTGCCTGATTCATCTCAATATCCTCCACTATTTTTACCATGTACTTTATATTAGATAACATTCATGTATATTTGATAAATGATTGAATAAATATGTCTAAAATTATTATAGTAATAGGAATTCTATGAAAGAATATAAAATATTTTGTTAAAAATACCTCCAATTTAGAGGTATTTTTTGCCCAAAGTACCTCCAAACCTTTCTTTATGAATGTGTCTTAAAGAACAGTAGCAGACTGCATTTGTAGAAGACATCTCATAACCTGATTAGGGCTGCTCCCTGGCAGGAGAATAAACTATTGAGAAACAAAACTCTATGAACGAATCTTCCTATGGAAATGAGTTACCTAACTATTGAATCTTATAAGGTTCCCCCACACCCAATACCTGTCTACTTCTTTCCTGGAGTCAGCTTATCAAGGCTACAGTTTCTCATACCTTGGCGATAGACTAGACCCCTCGTCCCCTGTCGCTGATCTTTCTTAAGCAAGGTGGTAAGAGGACAAAGCTGAACCTCTTTTACTTTCCCCTGAAGACCTCCAATCCAGGCTCTGATTTCTGACATTGGTCCTTCTGTTGGTACGAAGTCTAGTTTCTTTCTGGAAGTAAAGGAATCATGTGAGGGGGGTTTGAGAGAGAATAAACAGAATTCCCCCCCCTTTTTTCCCCAAGCCATGGTCAGATATAAAAGGAGACTCCAGGAGGTGATTAGATAATTATTGCCACTTCATAATATAAATGATCAGGTCCTCAGGGACCTACACTCTGGCATTTCTAACATTGGCTCATCATCTTGATTCTTAATTCCTGTGTGTTTATCTGGCACCTCTTTTCTGCTTTTGTGTAACCTTTGGTTCATCGAACCTGAACCTGCTTATCTGATGAGGTTGTGACTGTCCAAGTTGGTGCAAAAATAGGTCCTGATATTATTCTCCATATTTGTAATCAGACCTGTTGCTCCACCAGGAGCAACATGGTTCCCTCCTTACTTTTCCTTCTCACAAAAAGAACTTCCTTTCTTCTTTGAGTAGAGCCAGCCTGGTGGCATGTTTTCACATTTAACGCATTTATGAAAATATTTTTTAAGCATAGCAGAAATCACATTTTAACTACAGTAAGTCAGTAAAGGCCAAATAATGTAGAATGGAATTATATCAACTTCAACTTACTTTGAAGATCAAAAAGTAATTAGAACTTATCCTGTTCATCTAGATTGTTAGCAACTATTGCTATAATGGCTTTATTTGATGGCTTTCTCTATGTGTATCATTTTCTTTTTGTTTCAAAGCACAACGAAGGTACTGTGTCTTCTTTCTTCTGCCACCTCTTCTGGGAGGAACACTTAGGAGACCAGCACTGTGTCTGCTATCTCTTGCATAGCCCATCTCCTTTCTTTGTCATGATATAATACAACCATTACCAAAAAAAATGTATATATATATAACAGTTACTCCTGTCTTCATTTTATGAATTTGAAACGTGACACATGGGACTGAAGGCCATTCATTGAATCAGTTAAACAGCTTTGAAAAAAGCTTCTGAGACTGAGACACAGAAAATAGCATAACCTTATTTCATTTGCCATTTTATGTACATAGGGAAAGTGACATTCAAATTGGCACTTTTGTTTCACCGATTCAAATGTGCTAGGTTATAATCATGGAAGTAACTACTACATGGTTCTTTTCCCTTTCATTTTTTTTTGTTTTTTTTGGACAAAAATTAGAGGAAAAAAAAAAAGTCTTACTGTTACGGAGAGCTTATAAGTAAGAAAATGAATTTTTTAAAAAGAATCGTCAATAAATATTTTTTAAAAATTAAAGACAATGGAATTTATGGGGTGGATATTTGCATATCAGTGTAAACTAAATATAAATTTTCTTTTAAAATACCCTTTGGTAGTAGTTGATAGTTACTGCAATCTATTTTCCCATGACCTCTTAAAGAGGGGGTCATAACAGTTTTGAAATACTCATTCTTAAATGTTTAATTTAATACTGAGTGCCGTATGATTGATAAATGTTCTCCTGACCACTTCTGGTCATCAGGCATTTAAGGAACCTACAGAGTGGCGTATTGACTTGTTCTTCAAATATGGAAGCTGAAATTGGCTTCGCTAAAGAATTTCCAATTTTTGGCTGCAATAGCAAAATAGATATTTTATTTCTCTCTTAGACTAATATAAAGCATTTCTATGATATTGAGTACTTAATGCAATTTTTCCCACTGGTTACATTTGAGACATAGGTCAAGTGATTTTTGATATAGTTGATATTAAAAGTATATATATGTATATATACTCATATATATACTTATATATATATATATATATATATATATATATATATATATATATGATGCACCATTAGAGCATACCTCTAATGCTATGTTCCAGGTCATTGAGATCAATGATAAGGGATGACTAGGATGCCTGTTATCAAGGATTCAGTGTTGTCCATGAATTTGTCATGGACATATGTTTGCTTCAAATTATAATGAACTTTGTATAAGAATTTAAGTGTAGAACTAAGACAACATAGATAATTAAAGGCAAAAATCTAGTTATGGCTGAAATATTAATATAATCATGGAAAAAAGATGTGGATATGGATCTGTACTTAAGTTACCCTGGTAACTGTCATTGTGCCTTGTTCTTTCTTCATTTGTATTCACAACTATAGTTAGCCATCATGCTCATAGGTAAATGTACTGAAGGATACTTTAAAATAAACATTTTGATGCATCCATGTCTTGTACTTAGTAAATAGCACCTGATAAACTTCTAAGGTGACTTTCACATTTTGTGAAATCCAGGACAAGAGGAAGAAATCTGGGCAAATTGGTAAAAAAAAATTTAAAAATAAATAAATAAAATAAAACCCCCAAACCCACTTCAACTATATTATAATTTGCAAAGGTGTCCTTTGTTAAAGTGTCTAACCTCTTCTGGCTTTGAGAGGCTTCTCACAAGTTGAATGTTTATGCATAATTTTAATTATTTACTATTTTTTTTTGTATACTCCCAAGTTAAACGAAATCCATGAGACTTGAAAATACAGTCTATGCTGAGTGAAGTGTTCTAATAACAACGTCAGGGTTTCATTGTACAACAGACTCAGAGAAAGGTTTCACAGGCAACTCTAACAAGACTGCACAGTGAAGACATACGTTTATCCTTTATTTAGGATGACAAAAACTTAAACATATCTCTCAGTTCTGTATTTTTCTCACACAGATAGGCTGTATCTCAGTAATCTGGACACCAAGTTATTTAAAGCTATTATTTAGTACCATAATAAGTAGTAATTTAAATGCAAGGTAAAATCACCACATTGTCTTGTTTACTACTGATGTTAATTTTAAGCTGACGTTCAGTGCTCCCCAAAAAGGCAGCCTATGATTTGTTATCATTAAACTGTCAGCTCTGCCTTGAGTTGGAAATAGATTCATACTACACTTCTTACAGCATATCACTTTATTTTCTATCAGTCAAAAAAAAAAATCTAGAGTCGTTTTAATTGTGTCTGTGCTATTTTTCTATTAACCGTTTCATGCATTTTTCCTGGCCTTTTAATTGCAGTTTAATAGTGGTCATTAACACATTAAGGGGTGTTAGAAGAACATTTGAAGTCCTCTTGACTTCTACCAAAGTTGACACTTCAATGCTAGAGTAATTTCAGCTATTCATTTATTTAATAGTGACCTATGCAAATGTGGAACCATGTCATTTTACAAATTGACTGTAATAATTAACTAGAAAGGCAGAGTAAAATGAAACAGGTTATAATTAGAATATAACTGCTACAGTATTACATCAGCTAGAATAAAATAATCTCAAATGATTAAATTGGTTTCAATTATTAAGAATCAGTTTAATGTACCCACTGTTCTGATTTTTACATTTCTCTTTTTTGTGTGCATTAGATGTCACCTCATACAATTTATGTATTTTATTCATCTTGGTAAAACAGGCATTACAGAAGTTTAATTAAGTAGTAAAAGACTTCACATTATTCTGCTGAATTCTAAATTAGTTGTAGAAACTAGTCAGAGTGCATGCTACATACGACTCAGGATCATTTCAATTAGCTGTATCTATTAAGCCACCCAGTATTTCCTTTACACAGTAAATATATGTAACATGTAACTAGCCATCAGAATATATAGTTTAATCACATAATTATCATAACTTTCCCAACTAGTTCTTGGATGCATCATCTTTACATCACTTTTTTGAAAAAACAACAGCCATTTTTCCAAAATCCCAAGAATTTCTCACATTCATGACTCCTGTACACTTGGCCGTAGGTCTGGCTTCGTGGGCATATGGCACAGAGTCTCTGCACCCACAGGGGCCCCTCACTTCGTTCAGTGTTCTGCTCTTGCTATATTGAAATTCTTAAGATTTTTGAACAAGGAGTGTTGCATTTTCCTTTCATTCTGAGGCCTACAAATTATATAGCTAGTCCCGCTTGAAAGATCTCATAAGGAAACATAATAACTTGTTCACCTTTGGCCACATATTCAACATTTTACTCATCTTTTTCCTTATTATTAGGGATTGACTCTTCGTAACATGTGACTTCAGGAAATTTTGTCATGGAGGCAGTGTGATAAGGAGGACATCTACTTAGCCAGTTAAATTAGCCAGCAACCTTGGTAATCAATAGAGCCCAAATAATCGCAGCCAGATCATTTCCTGGTATGGGGACTGTGTTTTAATTAGCACCTTCATATCCCAGTGTATATATTGGTTTTAGTTACTGACGTCTTCCTAAAACAAAGAAGCTATATAACAATGGTGTTACAGTCAAAGGTATTTGGAATATGTTCAAGTTTAGATCATATGACTTCCAGTGATACAGTTCCAAAAATGTTTCCAGCCAGTACATATCTCCAAATTCTGGAAAATCCTTTATCCTCTAATAATCTAAGATGATGCCTGAATAGTTTAAAATTCACTTTTTAATAAAGATGAACTTTGGTATTCTCAGCATATAGTTATTTTTGTCTCAAAGTCTGGATTTTTATGCAGAAAATGCCTTATTCTATGAAGGTATGTTGTTGATACTATGTTTCTTCTATTATATCCTCTTTTATTCTAATTGATCCTGACAGCTTTAGCACTTTGATTGGTAGTTCAAGAAGTGCAGTCAAGAAAGTTCATGTACTATGATCAATTAAGGTACTAGTTAAAAATACAAATCCCTACTGAATCAAAAGTTTAAGTCTTATTGATTCTTCCACTTTTTAATGTGCGATTTGTTCTGTTACTTTAGGACTTTCTTAGGACCATATAATAATGATTTTGCAGTGTACTGCTACATAACCTGGTGGGCTATTTAGCATGCACATACGGCTTTTGTGCCTTGAGGAAATCTCTTCAAAACTCCAAGACAGGGATTGCTCAGAATAAAGGTAAAGTCTTCCTTCCTCCTGTAGTTCAGTATTACTGAAATCTATTCCATCCTGGAATTCTGAGGATATTTCCAATGGTTAGAATTTATAGTATGGAGAATTGTAAAGAAGTCATTGTCCTACCCAGAAAATGGTAATCTGATATCTATATATATACTATGAAACAGTTTTAAGAACTAAGGAGCTGACTAAACAATCCAGAGATTGGATGAAAATTAGCATATCCCTTTCATGAAGCCTTTTTCTTTTTTAAGTTCATCCCCAAAGCTTTTAATCTTGATTTCCATGAAGTTATGAATCTGAGGATAACGTCAAACACACCCCAAAATCAAACTGATTCACTGAGGCACTTTCCTAAAAACTTAGATCCTATCATCAAGTAAATGGACTTTTCTTCACAGGACTTAGAGACCAAAACATTTTCTGCCATCTGCACTGTTGTAATTCTTTCAGATGCATCAATTCAACAATTTTTAACAACAATAACTCATCCTGACCTTTTAATAATCAAAAATAATGTATCCAGCTAGTTTTCTGATTGATTTGACTCTTCTTTTATCAGTTTAAGCTGAATATTGAGTCAGAAATGCAGTATATTCAGGGCACCATGAGGTCAACTGGGTGAAAAGAGAAAATACTTATTCTAAAGAGAATAGCAATAATTTTTTTTAAAAAAACCATTTAGGATTTGAAAGAATGCCTTGAGCTTGAAAATCACTTCTATTTTTTTCCAATTGGAATTAAAGTTCTTTATTATAATGTAATTGTAATTAATATTGTGCAGTTGTAATAATATAATTATTATTAATTACATTTTCCAAATGTAATTAAAATCCATTGCTTGGAACAAAGGCAATCACTGGATTACAATTATCTGTATTTCTAAAGGAAACAATTAATATGGCAGGTTTCAGTTACATAGTACAATTAACCAGATACTGTATGTCTTATAACTATTAATTCACATACCTGGAATAATAGTAAACACAAGTAATATATGCACATTTTATTCTAGAAGGCAATTTTTAAAGATCTGTCTTTAATACATTTTTTAGTTGGTGATTTAAAAAAATACCGTGCATTTAGATTTGTTTCTATATTTATATGTGACATCTTGAATGACACATATTTAACTTTCCAGAATCATATATATCATAATATATCACAAACAGCATCATTAACATTTCAAATGGGGGTTACTTCTGTATTCATGAGTTAGAATTTAATAGTAGATTAAATATAATTACAAGTGCATTCTCATAATAGAGCTACAGAGTTGTCAGTTAAATGTTATTAATGGGAGGTTAAATTTTCTATGAGTTCAGAGACAATGTCAAATTTCAAATTCCAAGGTTTACACTAATATCACCCACACAATTTGTTCTACTTTTTAAAAACCTCAGTTTATACAGTGATGAAATGGACTGAAAACAGTCTCATTTCTTTCAAAATGAGTGCGAAGATTAAAGACTGTCTTCAAGATAAATAACAATAAAATATTGTAACTTCTAATTACTGATAGGAGAATACTTAGTTTTTATTTACATAAACTCTGTTGTAACTGATTTGGCCAAAAAATGGGAAATAGGACAAACTAAGGAATAGGCAGTCTTTTTATACCCTCTCTAGTTTTCATTGTCCCCCACTGCCTATCAGTGATTCTCTATTTAAGATGTTAGCTCTTAATGAAGGTATTATTATAGAAAAGACACTTACATGGATGGAGAGCCAAAAAAAATTTTAATTTCAGATTTTTTTCTTTAAAATTCCAATTTCCCATTAAGAACTAAAGAAAAAAAGTACCTTAATAAACAAATCTAACGATGAAAGTTTCAGTCTTGGCCTAATGTATTCAGAGAAATAGTAAAATAACCAAAAATCTAAAAATAAATACTTAAAATCTTTATTCAATCTCTCCAAATGGCAACAGGAAAAGTAAATTTTTGACCTGCTCTCAGAAACCTTTCTATCTCAAAGTTCTGACTAGATGACCACCCAGCTCACTGCAGCCTCACTCACTTTATTAGGCAGATAATAGATCAATTTCGTCCTTATGTGCCACGCCCCACCCCCTTTAGGGTAGTCCCCCTGCACAAGTTCTCCACAACAAAAGAAATCTAGAGAACTCACCCAGCAAAAGGGAATCCTTCTACTTTAGAACCTTTTCTTAAGGGTGGGGGGACAGGGGAGGGTTGATTATGGGTAATATATAAATAAGTTTATCTGCATGACGATTTTCCTCCTGGTTGATAAATCTTTAGCTCCACAAACAGCACTCCTGATATTTATTGGTCTTTCAATTGTTTCTTGTATTTATACTTTCTGCCATCTTTCCCTCCATTGACGCTGCATAAATGAACTTGCCTGCTGCCCTGCTAGCCCTCTTAGCAAAACCTGGCTCTGGAATGCAGACAAGCTCCACCATCTCTACCCTGGTAACAGGCTGGGGATATGTTCACTAGGCAAGTACCCTCACAGCCACTGACTGCAGCCGAAGCAAAAGTGGCACTGTTACAAACTACCAAATATTTGGGCACTTACCAATTACCAAATATTTGTGTAATCTTGCTGGAGTCACTAAATTTGCACCTTCTTTCCTGGAGGGTGCAAAATACCAAAGGGTGAGTGGCTGAACAATAACCGCGATCTACCTGTTACTGGCCAACAACACAGAGCAAATCGGGCTCTAATCTGAGGCTGACTGTGGCTGGGGTGCTGTTCTCTGGAAGGGAAACAAGGAAGCCATTTATTGCTATTCACCAGGACCTTGTCTACGGGAATTTCAGCTTCGTGAGGCAAAAATATACCTGCCACCGTTCTTGTCTAAGTTTTCTTATTTTGTCTTTTACCGACACGACAGCTTCTTACTTTTCTCATGCTGAAGGAGCATCACCAACAGCAAGGATTCAGGAATTCTTTCTGGTGGTGAGGGAGTCTGTGATTCTTCAGATAAGTCCATCAGAAACATGATCCAGAGAAAAAGGACAGTTTATTACTCGGCAGCTAATAGTAGCTAGAGTGTCAGCATTTCCACAGGATGATGGGAAGAGGGTTAGATGATTCTGCACATGCAGTTGGGAGCCTTACAAGAGAGGAATTCTGAGCCAGGACACCCAAATCTTTTATGATAGGAAGTACCATTCCTGACTTCGCCCCAGAGGGATGGAGACATTTTTTTATAGTAATGAACAGTAAACAAACCTACCCTTTGCTCCAGGGGGAGATGCTCTATCAGTCTTCCAAGGTTGTTCATTTTACAGACAGTCTTGAAAAGATAGTCTGTAGCAACTATAGTTAAATGCTTCTATTCACAAGACATACCAAAACACAAGAGACGCGTGGAGGATATTCTCACAACCCTGTTATTTTTCTTCTTTGATATAGAAATATTTGTCCTACCTCCCCCCATTTTTCCTTCACACTGCTACGTTTTTCTCAGCACTTACTTTTTGGAATAATGATGACTTTTTTAAAGCAGGAACAAAAATTATTATATATAATTTCCCGTAAAAATAGAATATTACAACTACAAAGTACATATGTATGTATATGACATTGTATAGTATGTATATAGTATTATGTGCATACTAAACACAAAATGAACAACAAACATTGCCTCATTTTTTACATGATGTAAAAATAATTTATTCAGTATGGATTCATCTAGCAAGTCTCATGTAAAGACATTCTATAACTAAGAAAATGAAATTAAAACACTCCTCACAAAAACATTGAAAGTGTTACAATGGTATTTTTTCTGATAATTATGGTGGACAAAAATGAGAAGAAATAAGAATAAACCTAGTTCTTATGGTTATGCATTTTCAAGTCAAGAAGTTTATCATGAAATTTTTCATTAAAACATATATGTAGCTATGGTTAATTTTAAAAATGATATAGAAACAGGCTTGTAATAGTGTCATGTATCTCCTGTGATATAGTTATGGCATTATGCTCCATTATGGGATGATTACAGAAGAAAGATAGAAATGAAGGAAAAGAATATAATGGCATCTGAAAGGCCAAGAATGCTGCTGTCAGAGATGAAACTGAAAAACAGATCTTTTTCAAGGTGTAATATGATACAATGTGTATAAAAGGATGTAGCCATATCTAGAAAGCTGAACAGCAAAGACCCTGGATTTGATTTCAGCGCCCTGAATCCCTGCTATTTATTTTCCTTCCAAAATCATGTTAATCTATTTAATTACCCATGTAATTAAAAGAATCACAATGTGCCAGAATGAAATGCAGTTTTAAGTGATTAAATAAATAAAATAATTTATATTGTCAAATTTTATAAACAAAACAAAATAATAAAAAATGAGATACTGTATTGCTAGTATTCAATTAAGTGGAAATTTTAGTAGCAAACAACTCAGGTTTTCTGAGTGTTTTTTCTGAAAAAAATAAAAGTTCTTGCCTGCTTGTTTTGATCAGCTATGTCTAAATAAAGGCAGTGACATATGTTTTGGTCAAAACTATTTTGGGTACATACCATCACAACCATAAAAAAGTTCACAGATTTGAATGAATATTTTTCTGGTTTGGTCATTCTGCCCTGAAGAAAGGGCACAGAGAATACTTTAAGTATTTAACAGGAAGAACATACTTACATTTCAAAATATAATGACAAATATTTGTTGACTGTTTATTATGCTTTTTCGTTATGAGTACAATAGAATTTGAATAATGCTCTTGTATCTTTTCATCAGTTCTAGACACCAGCTAATGTGGAAGCCAAAGGAAAATACAGGGCCACAGAAGGACAATAAAAAGTACTGGCCTGAGTAAATTAATACTGTCACCCCAAAGAAGTTTCTTTGTGCCCTTTAGCAGTCAATAACCTTCCTTAAACCCCTAGCCCCAGGCAACCATTGATCTGTTTTCAGTCACTATAGATTATTTTGCTTGTTCTAGAATTTCATGTAAGTGAAATCATGTTGTATGCATTCTTTTGTATCTGGCTGCTTTTGCTCAGCGTGATGTTTTTTAGATTCCTCCAACTTGATGGGTTAACCAGTAATTAATCTTTTTTTTTTTTTTAAATCACTGAGTAGTATTCCATTGTATGAATTGTGTGAATATGCCAAAACGTACTTATCTATCCATCCACCTTATGATGGATGTTTGGGTTGTTTCCAGTGTGCTGCAATTTTGAATAAATGTGCTGAGAATACTTACGTGTATGTATTTTTGTGGACTTATGTTTTAGGTTCTTTAGGGTAAATATCTAAGAATGGAATTGCTGAATTATGTGGTACTCATATATTTAACTTTGTAAGAAAGTGTCAAAGAGTTTTCCAAAGTGGTTATGTTATTTTATACTGGCATAAGCTATGTATGGAAGTTCTCATTGCTCTCCATCCTTGCCAATACTTGAGATTGTCAGTTTGTTTTAATTTATGAGTGTGCGGGGTATCTCAGTGTGGTTTAATTTGCATTTCTCAGATGACTAATGATGATGAGCAACTTTTCAAATGGCTTATTGGCCATTGATATCCTTTCTTTTGTGAAGCATCTGTTCAAACATTTTGTCTATTTTTAATTTAATTGGGATTTTTGTCTTTTTATTATTGGTTTGTAACAGATTTTTTTAAAAAATATATTCTAGACACAAACTTTTTGTTAGATATGTTTATTAGAAATATACTGTCCAAGTCTGTAGCTTGCCTTTCATTTTCATAAGTTTCATATGAAGAACAGATATTTTTAAATTTTGTGAATTCCAGTTTATTAATTTTGTTATGGTTAGTTCTTTTTATGCCCTACATAAGATTTCTTTGTCCTATCCAAATATCAGAAGATTTTTTTCATATTTATCCTAGAGTCTAATAGTTTTAGCTTTTGTGATTAGGTCTCTAATTTATATCAAATGAATGTTTTATTTAGTATAAGGGTTGAGATAGTTATATTTCTATATAGATATCCATTTGCTTTTTCAAAATTTGTTAAAAATACTCATTGAATGAATTTGGCAACTTTTTCAACCATCACTTTCCCAGATAGGTGAGCCACTGGTTTTAAACTATCTACTGTTTCGAATTGAACGACATGTTTATCCTTACCGTTAACACACTGTTTCAATTACAGTAGCTCTACTTTAAAAACAGCTCTTTGCTATTTAAAATTCTTTACTTTTCCTAATAAATTTGAAATCAGCTTGTCAAATACTACAAAAAAGCATACTGAGATTATGGTTAGAATTGCACTGAATTTATAGTACAGTTTAGAGAGAATTACCATCCTAATTTATTGAGTTTTCCAGTTCATAAACGTGATATGAGTATCTATTTATTAAGGTCTTTATCTCAATAATCTTTTGTAACTATAAATATACAGGTCTTGTAAATATTTTAAAAATTATGATTAATATATCGTGTTTTTAGTATTATTAAAAATGGTATTTGTGAGATTCATTTTTCTATTGTTTACTCTTAGTATATAGAATACAATTGACTTTTACATATGGCTTTTGCATCCCACCAAGTAACTGAAAAGCCTTGATAAATTTGCTTTTTAGTTATTGTTGTTTTTCTCCCTAGATTATTTGATTGTCGAAAGTAAATTACAATATAATCAATGAATAAAAACATTGTTGCATCTTCTTTCAGATATTTATGCCTTGTGTCTTTTCCGCACCTTAATTCACTGGCAGGCATCCCTCGGACCAAGTTGAGGTAAGAGCAGGCGTCTTTACTTTGTTCTTTATCTTAAGGAGAACATATTATGTGTTTTACAATTAATTGTGACAGTAGCTGTAGGTTTTCAGTAGATACTCTATCAGTTTTGACGAGTTACTTTCTATTGCTAGTAATTTTTTAATCAATGGATATTAAATAGTATCAAATGCATTTTCTGCAACAATTTTGACTATGGCTTTTCTCCTTCATTCTGTTAGTATGGTGAATTTCATTGTTAATATGTGAATTTTATTTGCATACCTGGAATAACCCCATTTGGTCATGATGCATATTTCTTTTACCATAATGCTGGATTCGGTTGGCTAATATTTTGTTAAGAATTTTGGCATCTATATTTATAGGAACTATAGGTCTTTAATTTTTCCTCCTTTGCTTTGCTTTGTTTTATTTTTGGTCTGATTTTTCTATCAGGGTGATAGGGTAAAATGTCTAATACAATGTACCAGTAAACCCTTCTGTGCATGCTGTTTTTTGAGTGACATTTTAAATTCTGAATTCAATCCATTTAGTAAATATAAACTATTCTGGTTTTTTAATGCTTCTTATTTCTGTTTGTGTCTTAGGAAGAATTTGCCCTTTTGGTTATAATTTGCCAAATTTCTTGGTGTAAAGTTGTTCATGATATTACTTGTTATCCTTATAAATTGTGTAGTATCTGTAGTGATATCTTCTATTATATTTCTAATATAAATCATTGTGTTTTCTAGCTTTTTTTCTTAATGTGTCTAACAATATGTATATAAATATTACGGACTGTTTTAAAAACCCAGCTTAGTTTAGTTGATGTACTGTATCGTTTCTCTGTTTTTTACCTCCTTGGTTTCCACTCATTTTTATTTCTTCTTCCTTGTATTTACCTTGTGTTTAATTTACTCTTTAGCCCCCTAGCTTCTTAATATGGATACTTAACATCTTTTGATTTTTAACACCTAAATTTCCTCTGGAATATTTAGAGATATGTTATTTAATTTGGTAAAATTTGGGGATTTTTCAGAAATATTTTTATAACCTAATATCAGAATTGACATCACACCTGTCCTGTTTGTGGTTACATATTCCATCTCTAGTACAGTGTTGGAATGGACTATAAAAGGATGTGAATTTCAGAAAGTGGAAATCACTGGGGACTATCTTTGAGGATGGCTACCACAGGTGCATACATATTCTGCACTATATCTTCAGCATGAATTGGCCTTTTTCATTATATAAGATCTCTCTTTATGTCTGAAAATATTTCTTGTTCTGAATTGCACTTTCTCTTATATTAACATAGATACTCTAGCTTTTTTATGATTAGTGTTTTCATGTTATATGTTTTATGTGCTTCATTCAAAATATCTGTGTCTTTGTATTTAAACTGAGTTTCTTATGGACATTATAAAATTGGGTCTTGATTTTTAATTCAGTTTGTTTAGACCATTTACAATTATTGTAATTACCAATATGATTGAACTTAATGCTACAGTGTTGTTATTTGTCTTCTGTAGTTCCTACTGTTCTTTGCTCATTTTTATCCCTTCTTGCCTTCTAATTGATAGACTAATTTTAGTGTTCAATTTTATCTCCATTATTGTCATTTATGTAGATTGTATCTTCATATATATTATACCACTTAACATACAATGTAGAAATCTTTCTATTTCTCCCTCTTCTCTTTTGTGCTATTTCTGTCATATGTTTTATTTCTCTGTATGTTATTAATCTCAGACACATTGATTTTTTTTTTTTTTGCTATAAACAGTCAATTATCTTTTAAAGTAATTTAAAATGAGAGAAAAAAATATCTTTTTTGTTTTTTCCAGTGTATTTACCATTTCTGGTAGCCTTCATTTCCTTAGTGTGAATCCAAATTTCCATTTAGGTCATTTATAGATTCAAATGTCCATTTGGATCATATTCCTTCAGTCTAAAGAACTTCCTTTATCTTTCTTGGTAGTGCATGCCCTTGTCTACTAGTTCCGTCATCTATGTGGATTCTAGGTCTTTTTAAAAAATTGGTTTTTATCTTTAATATTGGTCATATTTTCTTGCTCCTTCACATATCTAGTAATTTTTCATTGGATGCTAGACATTATAATTATTATATTGTTGAGTTCCTGAATTTTTTGTTTTCTTTAAAGAGTATTGAATATTATTTTGAAAAATAGTTAAGTTGTCTTGTTGATCAGCTTGATTATTAGCTTTATTTTTAAGTTTCTTGTGGCAGCTATAGTGTAGTTTTTAACTCTATTTTAGTGCTAGTTTGGCCTTGCCCATCTGAGGTATCTACCAAAATCCTGCATGTTCATTGAAGTCTTTCCACTCCAGCTAGTTAAAACTTAAACATATCCCAGCCCTGTGTGAGCTCTTAGAATTTTTTAGTTCACAATTCCCCATAGTAGTTCTTTTTCTAATACTTCTTTGCCGAGCCTCAGGTCATCTCACAGTAACATATGTGCACCTTAGAATTCAGGAAAAAAAAAAAAAAAGAACTAGGGAACTTTATGGAACCATTTGTTCGCATATCTCCCTCCTTCCTAATATTGTGCCCTACAAATTCCAGCCAATCCAGCTTGGCTGAACTTTGAACTTTATCTCTTTAACTTTGCAAGGGTGCTATGATTTGGTTGGGTTCCCCTTTCAAATTATGCCTTTAAACAGAAAGTCAGGGAAATTATAGAATGTACCCCATTTTTCTTGTTTCAGTGATCACAGCCCAGTGGTCTAATGTCTGAGAACAACTATTTCATATGTTTTGTTCAGTTTTCTAGTTGTTTACAACAGGAAGTCATGTCTGATCTATGTACGTCCACATGGCCAAAGTAGAAGTTCTCTTTATTTTTAAATTTTGACCAAATTTTAAGTTCAGTGAACCTAAATTATGCAGAATATTGACTGATAATTGTATTTTGCAATATTCCTTTTTGGGGAAATCTAAACAACTACAGCTGAAAGGGACTACAGCAGATGGTAGATGAGATGAATTTATTAGCTAATCAGTGTCATAAGCTTCAGTGCTGTCCCCTGCATGGAAGTAACATTAGCCTAGGTAAATATAATTCACTGAATTGTAAAATAGTCTCTTGAGATTTCTATATTATCAACCAACCAAAAAATGGAGATGGAGTATTCCATTAACGTTTAAATACAATTTTTTTTCAGGAAAACCATTAATGGAGTATTCATAATATAGCAACTCCAGTCCTTTACATTATGACAAATTTAATAAAGAAAAGAACCAAAAGCAAGAGTGAAGAAAACTAGAAAGAAAGGACATAATGGCCTCTGAATGAGATTACAGAAATAATAAAATATGCGATGAATATGGGACAAAGAAAGGAGGAGCAGAATTTTAAAAAGCAAAAGAAAAAAATTAGGGAACACTTTAACCAAGATATTCAGAAGTGAATTACTTAACTACAAAATTCTATCCATTCCATTTGTGAAACATTCACATGGTGTGACTTGAAGCTCCCTGTAGAGAGAGGTGAGAGAAGACAGCAGGTTCGTAGGAAGGAAGGCAGGTCAGACTTAGCAGAAAGAACATGAGTGAAGCATGAAAGTAAGAAGTGCAAGGTAAGTTCTAGGAATGAAAATAAAACCAGTTTGGCTACAATGAGGGGGAGTACTATAACATAAGACTGGAAAAGATAAGATAAATTGGGGCCAGATTATATAGGCCTTTGAATACCAGGCTGAGGATTTACTGTTCTTTTTGGTTAAAAATGGGGAGTCACTGAAGGTTTTTGAGTAGGGGAGTGAACTGACCTTTGGGTCAATTACTCTGGCTGCAATGTGTAAAGTAGATTGGAAGAGGGAGAGAATAAAAGTGAAGAGACACCCTGGGAGGCTATTGAATTAGATCAGGTGACAAGTAATGAGAACCTGAACTATGGGAGTAGCAGTAGGACTGGAAAGAAAAGGATGAATTCAAGATATCTTTCATGGGTCAAATCTATGGGGCATAGTAACTAATGAGATCTGAGGGAACTGTTAAAAAAGATTCTGAGATTTTTTAAGCCTGAGTTACTGAGTAAGTAGGGAAATAAGGAGAGAAAGCA
This sequence comes from Balaenoptera physalus, assembly GCF_965194825.1. NCBI lineage: Eukaryota > Metazoa > Chordata > Mammalia > Artiodactyla > Balaenopteridae > Balaenoptera > Balaenoptera physalus. Next base: position 89,755,092 of record NC_138887.1, on the reverse strand, counting down.
GGTTTGAGTGGTTGTAGGTATATGTGTGGGGGATATTGGTGGTGGTGGTTTTTGTGGTGGGTGGTTTGTGCAGAGGAAGTGATGAGATGGATTTTGATATGCTGTCCTTATAAGTAGTGGAGGGTAGCAATTTTCAGAAAAAGAAATAGAATAATTTAATTCTAGTGTTAGAAGGACTGCACTTAGTGTGTAGTTGGCACTCAATAAATGTGGACTGAACCAATCTTTATTAATTTCAATGGACATTTTTTACTCATTCACTCAACAGGTATTTATTGAACAACTACTATATGCCAGGCACTGTTCTAGATAATGAGAGGTATCATAGTTTTCAATAAAAATGATATCTCCCTTATGGGTAACTGGGAAAGTCTGCTGGGAAAGAGACAATTAAATGAGTATTTACAATAAACAACATAGGTATTGCTTTAGCTAAAGCACCACTTGATATGCAAGAAGATAGCAGGGACCCTTCCAAGTGTAGGATGCTCAAGGAATGTTTCTCAAAAGAATATCTGACTCAGCTGAAAGGCTGAGTAGGAATTAGCTAAGTGAAAAGGGGTGGGAGGGAGTCCAGGTAGAGGGAACCTCAATTGCTAAAGCCCAGAGTGATAAAGTTTCAAGTCTTTTGAGGAATTGAAAGAAGTTCATTATGGTTGAGTCATAGAGTATGAATAAAGATAGAGAATTAGGTATGGGCCAGTTCATAAAGGGTCTTATCCATACCTTTATAAGGACTTTGTATTAAGAACAGTGAGAACTCACTGAAGGGTTTTGGCAGAGAAACAGCATGACCGTATTTGCATGTTCTAAAGATTCATTAACTATACACTCGGAGCAAAAATATTTAATGTGCCCTCAGGAGTTCACATAGAAACAAACAGAAGCAATGTAATAAGGTAAGGCCTACAATAATTTAAAATGCTATTTACACTAGCCTATACTCATTATACAAGTATCAAATTCTATAGGAACACAGCTAAGAGGACAATTGATATTATGTATAAAAAGGGAAGTGTTAAAGAAGACTTAAGAAAAGGCCATTTTGAGGTGGGCCTGGAAAGTTAATAGACCCTTGAAATAAATAGTTTAAGTAAATAGCCAAGTAAATTTTCATTTACAACTTTTAAAATCTCTCATTTGTGTCCAAAAGTACTGCTTTTTCTGTCACCAATGTTCTGTCATATTGTTCATTTTTCAATTTGTATTTCATGTTGTTTGTTTGAAGTATAAAGGTATTTAAATATGTGTGAGAAAAGCTACCTTATCCAATCACTAACATACTCAAGTCACAGCTACCTTCCAAGTAGTAAAAAAACGTATTTCAATATGTTAGCAATTGGTCCACCTTTGTCAGGAAGCATGTATTTTCTAACCATTAGCACCAGAAGTAAACTCGAGTCTGTCTTGTCCATCTGTCCCCTGGGAATTTGGCTCACTTCCCTGCCTTTCCCAGATCCCTCGCGATTAGGCTATTCATGTGACTTGAGTTCAGTGGAATACCTCAATGGATCCTACTTCCAGACTTAGACTGGTAAAGGTCCTGCAAGAATGTTCACATTTTTCAATCTTCACTCATTGGTTTGCTAAATGCAGATGATCCAACAGGGGACTCCATAGAGGCCCCAGGGCAGGATGGGGTCACAACATAGAAGGAGCTTGGGTGACTGCGTCACAGCTTGGAAGACAGCTGTCTATCTATAAGCGTCACTCAGCCATCATTAGACTATAGAGAAATTATTTTATTAGATTCAAGCCCCTGAAAATTGGGAGTTGTTTGGGAGTTGAAAATTGGGTTCAAGTCACTGAAATTTGGGAGTTACAACAGCTAGTGTTAATTACCTTGACTAATACAATCCTATATTATTTCTTCAGCGCTTCTAGGAATTTGGGTCTGCTCCAGGCCTTCAGTCTCTGATATGAGACTTTACTGCTAGAACTCCCTGAGATTTTCTCCCCTACTAAGGAAATAATATCTACTCTTTACATAGTCAATGAGTATAGTATCAGTGCTGATTCTTAGGAACTTTGGCTAAATCTTAGGGTACTCAGACAAGTTTGTAATGCCATTTAGTAATTAGTCTAGCTAATGTTCATTGAACAGACGGTAAATCAAATGATGTATATTTTCTGCCTTGGTGTGCCAGACATTGGGTTATGTGGTTGGTAGTTTTTGCCTTGGTTGTTCTTATAGGATAATAATACCAGGGAATAATAAAGGAATTATCTCTTACAGCAAAGTAGGCTTATCTTGACATAAAACACAGCACTACTTTTTATAGCTACAAACATTATCTGGTGAAAAATGCTTATTAAAGAGATATGGGTGGCTCAGTATTACCTGGTTACAGATAGATGTGGGACCAGAATTAGTATTAGCTGTCATAGGTCTTTCTCACATAACTAGGTATATAGGTATATTGTTAAGAAAACTAAAATTTTAAGTGTACAAGAAAATTTTTTTCTAGCCAAAGCTTTTCAGAAAATATCACACTTTGCATTTAGATCCAATAAGAAGACCTAAAAGCCTACCCAGGTCTTCATCATTCTCCCATTCAGCATCATGTATGGTTAACTCATGCAGACCTGAGTTGGAAACCCTGTTTGATGCCTACTGACTCTTTGATAGACCCTGGGCAATTTACATAACCTCTCTCAGCCTCATGAAATAATAGTACCTTATGCTTCTGCCCTTGCTCCCCTGCAGTTCTTTTTTTCAACACAGCAGCCAGACTGATCCCATTAAGACATTTAAGTCAGATCATTTTATGACTTTGCTCAAAACTCACCAATGGCTTTTCATCTCACTAAGAACAAAAGTCAGTCTTTATAATGGTCTACAAGGCTCTATATGTGATTGGATAAATGTCTGACCTCATTTTCTATTCCTCTCCATGTTCACTCTGTTCTAGCCCACCGGCCTTCTTGCTAGTTTTAAAATTGCCCAGTGGAAAACAGGATGTAAAAACATGCCTGGTTTCTATCTCCTCAGCAAGATTATTATTTCTGATAATATTCTGAGAGTTTCCATAATCTTCAGAGTAGACTCATAATAATAATGATAATTATTTTATTACGCTTTTCATGTAACCAACATGATGTCATTCAGTCTTCATGGACACCCACCCTAAGGGGTGGTAATAATACCTAATGGTTTGGGAGTGCAATCTGGAATCACACTGAGTGGGTTCACATTTTCCTTCCACCAGTTATTGACTGCGATTTTGGGCAAGTTACTTAATCTGTCTGGGTCTTAGTTTCCTCATATGTAAAATGAGATTAAAATAGCACCTTCTATCTAGTAGAGATGTTATTAATTAATATTTGTAAAGTGGCTAGAAGAAGGTTGAGCACATAGTATAAGGGTTTGCTAAATATTTAAATAAAAATGAATTCTTATTTTTTGTGCCTCAGTTTTATTATCTGTAAGATGGGGATAACAACATAGGATTTATTGCACAGGATTTTTGTGGGAATTAAATGAGATAGCATGTATGAATTATAAAACAGTGCCTGGCACATGGTAAGCTGTCAATAAATGTTAGCTATTAATATTTTTATCATCATAAAAACATGGAGTTTTAGACAGATTAACTGGAATGTGCCAGGTTACACAACCTAAGAGCAGCTGAATTGTGTCTTTGTCCAAGACTACCTTTAAGTACAACCGCAAAGAGTTATAAGCATATTTTGTTGGTGAGTCTCCATCATTCAAGTGAGGCATAAAAACTTTCAGTTTCTTTTTATTTACATATGATGGTGGATGTTTTTGTTGTGTAGTAAGCTTTAAAAATCCATCTATGTTGTTATTGTTTCCTCTTCTCAATTTGTTGATACAGCCTCATTTCCAATCTATTTAGATTGTAGCTATGTAGATAAAGGAGAAGCAAGAGCTCCCTGGAAATTTGTGGAGATTGGAGAGTACCAAATCCGAATTTCTCCTCACATGGAATGTTTTCCTCTCCTTTACCATGACTTCATTCTCAGTTGCCAAACTATATCACACAGCACAAGAGTTTTGCTGGACTGGAGAAGGCTGGGGGTCATTGGACAGTCTTACAGAAAACATCTGGGGATACTGATCCCTGTGGATGTAGCTAAAGCAGTCATCCTGATTTCAGAGCTGCAGACACCTCCCATCCCCTCCTTTTTGTGTATTTGTTTCTTTTGAATTTGTGATGTTCATTTGTGATAGACAGGAGAGAAATTGTTAGATCACTATAATATCAGTAAGCTAGGTTATTTCCAAATCATTAATTCTGTTTCTCATCCTTCATTTGTTCAACCACAAAACCCAACAATAAGCTACATCCCAAAAGAAACAGTATTGCAAAACAACTCTAGGTAAGCAAAGGCAGCCAAGTATATGTTTTAGAATGTTTTCAGAAGGAAACATCTGCAAAATGTTTGTGCAGTGGGAATAACACAAGGGTTTACATGATAATTGTGCAGCTTATTTTCTTTTCTGGCAATGAGGAAACACCCATGCTGCAGCGTATTTAAAAATATTTGTGTGTTTCAGCTACATTTTCATTGGCAATGGACACACAACCACAGTAACCAGGATCAATCAACATTCTATTTTCCAGCTGTTGCACAAAATGTGTAATCAAGTCACAGAAATGTATTTGGATCCACATATATGCATTCTTTACTTTTTCATTCTGTCTCATGAAGCATTCTACTGGAAAAACTGGGCACATTTTGGCTATCCAAATTAGAAATCATTTAAATGGAATGGGTGTCTCTATTTTATAAAACAAGTCTCATAAAGAGGAAAAGCACTAGTTGGGAGATTGGGATTGACATATATACCCTAATATGTATAAAATGGATAACTAATAAGAACCTGCTGTATAAAAAAATAATAAAGCATAATTTCCAATTTAAAAAAAAAAGAAGAAAAGCACTGTTTAATTCATAGAAAAAGGAGGCTGTCCTCAGGAATTTGTATTTAAAGAAAGCATATGATTTACTAGTAGTACTATGTAGTAAACAATAATGTGTAATTCTGGAAGTTTCTAAATTCATAAAGTTCTTGTCAAAAAAAGAAAATGAAAGAGTCCTCAGTTCAACTCTAAATTGAGGCTAATTGAAGGTCCTTAGCAAGTAGGAACTCTGTGTACATAGTGGTTAATCATGGGAAAAGAAGATGGAAACTTGGCTAATTCTCATTTTTTTTCTATATAAAAAATAAGCATGCACATATAGGGGAAAGTGGAGGGTAAAGATACATGATAAGCAGTCACGGCTACTGAGAAGCTTATTAATTCTAAGCCACATATTCACAAGTAAAGTCTCTATGATTACATAAGTGCAGTGATGAGTGAGATTTGGGAGATAGTCCAGCAGAAACATTGTTCAAGGTTCCAGTCCCAAATATTACTGGAGCAAATTGAAGTAAACACCATTTAATTCAGACTTTTTACATCTGATTCATTATATGAATATCAAAATGTAACATGGTCCTGTTGCCACCAAAGCAGATAGGGCCTTTGAGTAGAAATGTGAAGACACTGTTCATTGGCTCCTGCTTATCTCTGTCGTGATAAGTACGTGCTTGTTGCCTGACAAACCATGGCCAGGCTACCAAACCAGAGATTAGGCAGCTAGCACTCACCTAGAGTCACCAGCCCGCAGTGGGATACTGAAGCCCAAAGATGAATAGCTTAGTGATAGTTACCAACAAAGACAACAAAGGCTATTTACCAACAAAGGCTTTAGCCAAAGTTCCTCATTTAATTAATTAAATGAACTACTCAGTTAATTAATTAACTGAATCTTTATCCCCTAAAATTGTAGGCAGATTTGGAAAAATAAAAGAAAATCAAACAGAAACTAAGAATTACTGAAAAGTAGAAATCATTTTGAAAATATAAAACTAGGGAAAATGCACCGTTAAGCACATTATGAATGAGATTTTGTTATTAAATCAGTGAATGTTCCCTCTATTCTTAGTGATTTAGAGCAGCTTGTGTTACCAATTCCGAATCAGTAAACTTTTGTTATATTCCGTGTATGTAATGAATTGTTTTCAACAGAGTATTATTAATATAAATTAAAATCCCCACTTCCCTCTCTTTTCTACTCACCCTCCTCCTTCACCAGTAATTTGTTGAACAGATTTAAAGAGATTGTGACCTCAGGTGCCTACAGGGACCAGTCAGGTGACATAAGGAGTTAACCAGGCTTGGTAGGGGCTGTGTTCTTCTGGACACCACATCTGTAGTCAAAGTGGGGTGAGCTGATTTAGCCTAGTCATTTGTTGCTTTGCAGATATTTGGGCACTTGATAAAGCTTCTGAGTTTATTTTTATTAAAAGCTAGAAATTTGGATTTTTTAATTTGAACACACATTTCAAATGTTATCAACTAATAAAAACACTTTATAAACTACTCTATAGGTAGAACAGTACATGTTTTCTGGCTGATTCAGCAATTTGTGACAGCATATTTTGATCTTGACCAATTCATGAGGTCTGTACTATTCCTATGAGACCACACAAAAAGGCACCTAATCTAATCTAGGGATTGTTGGTAGGTGTATCAGTTACGATCAGCAGGGTTATGCTGTGGTAACAAAGAGCCAGAAAGTTTAGAGGCTTGCAGTAACAAAGGTTTATTTCTCCCTTGTGCTCTATGTTCATAATAGGTAAAGAAGGAGGTTTTGTTTGTCATAGAGACTGAGAATGATGAAACAGCCTCTATCTGAAACATAGAGTAGAGGGAAAAGAGACAAGGAAAACCTCACATTGTTTTTTCAAATGACACGCAGCATTTCGGTTTGTATGTCATTGGCCAAAGTTAGTCACATAGAGTTTAGTAAAGAATCTGGCCTTCCCCAAAGAGAGGTTTGGCCTTTCCTTCAGCTTCTGATAGGAATGTCTTTGTTTAGGGTGAGCGCTGGCTACATCTGACAATTTTAGGGCGGGTGATGGCCACATCAGAAATATCAACCTTGTGATTTAAGGTGTGAGTTTTGGGCCATACAGTATTAGTTGACCTAAGGACTGAGTTCAACTACTTGGCCAATCAATCTATCATGCCTGTGTAATGAAGCTCCAATAAAAACTCTGGACTCAAATCTTAAGTGAGTGTCCCTGCGTGTTGTCACACATTGACACTGAAAGGGTAATGGGTCCTGAGGACAATGGAAGCCTTGCATTTGGAACCCTCTCAGACTTTCTTCTTTTGACTGATTTTCATCTGTATTCTTTCTCTGAAATAACCCCTGTGAGTACAGTAGTATTCAGTGACTTCTGTGAATCCTTGAGGGAATTATCAAATTTCACAGTGGTTTTGGAAATTCTATGAATTTGCAGTTGGTATCAGAAGTAAGGATAATATTGGAGGCTGTGCCCTAAAACTTCACAGTTTGGTTAAATATGGACACCTAGTCACTCCTCGGTTCAGTAGGGTGGGATGTATAGAGTCCCCTCAAGGAGGAATAACACAGGTAGGAAAACTGGAATATTTGTAAATTTTAATACAATATACCACAGTGGACTTAAGGAAGAAAAATATAATTGCACTCAGTCATAAAGTATATACATGAGTCAATTGCACTCAGTCATAAAGGATATACAGGAGTCAGCCTAGTATAGAAAATTGAGAAGTTTGTGCCAGACCTAGGGGCAGAGTACACCTAACCATGAAGTGTTGGTACAGCATGATATGAGCAGAGAACTTACATACAGTTTTATATTCCAGAATTAATCAATGGGGAGTGGCAAGTCTGGGCCAGGTCATAAAGGGCTTTACATGGTTAGCAAGATAAAGGTGTATAAGAATAAATAGGACTGATTGGGAAGAGGAATCTTGGATTAGGTTAGCATTATGAGGTCAGCAAGGAAACTGGGCATTAGGGGAAACCTCATCAAAGTAGATCAGTGTGTGAGAGACCACTCAGAGCAGAGTCTTGGAGAGAGAACCTCCATGGAGTAAGGCTTTTTGCCCTGAGCACTCATTGTTCTTCAGTCAAATGGGACCTGATGGTCTTAAGGGTTTGAAAATGCTGAGCAGAACTAATCATCTTTTCATCTAATCTAATCTTTTCTCACCAAGCTCTTTTTATTTTAGTTCATAAGTTTGGTCCCATTCCTCTGTGTAATTTAGACCTGTGTTGGGACACCTGGCTCCCTGGGTATATGGGTTTTGAAGAGGTGCCCTGAAGTCCAAGTGGTAGAAACAGTTAATAGGTAATAAGTATGTAAAAAAAAAAAGGGCAAAAAGGTTTTTTTTTTCAAAAAGGGTTTTTTTATCGAGACCATAAACTACAAAAGGTCATAGAAGCTCAAAGATTAATTAAGAGAGTAGATTTGACAGTGTGAGTTTTGGGGATGGTGGATGAAGTGTTTAATTTTCCAGCCCAATCCCTTGGGAATAATAACAAGAAGGAACCCTTCTTTACGTTGGAGAACACAGAGCAGACAAGACTAGTGCCTGGCACTTACTACCAGGATCTCTAGCTAAAGTTTTTTTACCAGAGTTGGTTGAGACCAATAGTGATCTTAGGTCAGAATGATTCCCTCCTTCTGGCTCTAAGGCTTCCATAGGCTCATATAGGCTTGAAAGATCAGCCAAGTCTTCTAGGAGGGCCCATATGAGCCAAGTGAGGGTCACTGTATCCAAAAGAGCCTGAGTTGCTGATCTTAATGACCTTGGAAGCAGAAGTAAATTGAGTGGATAGGTTCAGTGATTAGTAAGGTTTATGATGAGAAATTTGTTAACTCCGGTATGTTTTAGAATGGAAATTGGTCTCACTTAAAAGACAAGTTGACATACAGAATACTTCATGGTATGACGGAATGGAACTGAGACAGATCAAGGCCCCAAAATGGAGCTCTCCCTCACAGGTACTAATGCCCTGTGGAATGAAGCATCTCTTCAATGGAAAGATGGATGATCAGGGCACGTGAAAGATTTAAAATACCATCTATACACTGATGACTTCCTCATTCTTGACTCCATCTTTGACTTTCTTCTGATATCCAGACTTGTGTATCCAGCTGCCTGCTCAACATCTATAAGTAGATGCCTAATTGGAACCTCAAACTTGACATTTCCAAAACAGGAATATTTTTCAACTCTAACTAGAATTGGCTACATAATTTGCAGGGCCCAGTGCAAAATGAAAATGCAGGGCCTCTTGTTCAAAAAGTAGGAAAAAATGCCATTAAGGTATTAAAACAGAAAGCTCTTTCCTTTTTTTCTGTGCCCTTACTCAGTTTGTCATGGTGTTTTTTCATTTGCTATTTAATGTCATCGTCCTTCAAACATGGGAAAATAATCATGCATGAGTACAGACCATCACAGGGCCGGGAGAGATGGCAGCAGCAGGAACTACAGGCAGTGCCTGACCCAGGACAGGACGGTCAGGCCAGGCAGCTCTCATTCTCCTGGGTCACTGCCTTTCCAAAGGGTATTGCAGCCTCTGTGCTGGGTCATGCTAGCTATCCGGAAGTGGAATGGCCCGGGGATGCTGTAGGATGAGCATGTATGCTGGAGTGGAAGGTCTCAGAGGTCACTTCGTGGCTTCGTGAGGGCAAGACTGGGCATGACCTGGGGTATCTGCTAAGAATCCATCCTAGGGAAGAAGGGTGTCAGCAGAAGTTATAATCGCATGTGGTTTGAGGCCCCAGTGTTCCATTGGACTTCAATTATAAAACACAAAATCAAAGATCCCTAAAATGCTCTTCCCCAGAATCTTCTTCTCAGATGTCACCTCCTCAGAGAGAAGTTCTGACTCTCCTATTTGAGATGCTTTTTTCTCTGACACCAGGTGTGTAGTGTCTTTTCTTACACCAATAACCCATTCTCCAGTTCTCTGAAGCCAGCTAGTACATGTCCAACAATTTAATTCAGTTCTGACACAAACTATCCAGAGTCAGCACAGAACCCTCAGGTGGAAGGGCTCAATCCCAGAAGACTGCCTTTCACTTCAGATGCCAGTTGCAATCCCAGGCCACCTGCACTTGTGACTGATCAGCTATAAATTGGGTCCCATGACCCTTTTCCTTAGATTCGATAATTTGCTAGAACAGTTCACAGAACTCAGGAAGACACTTACGTTTATTGTTTTATTATAAAGCTACAAATGACCAGCCAGATGAAGATGTACATCGGGCAAGGTCCCGAAGGATCCCAAGCACAGGAGTTTCTGTTCCCATGGAATTGGGGTGTGTTACCCTCCTGGCACGTGGATATGTTCCCCAACCTGGAAGCTCTCTGAACCTCTTTGTTCAGGAGTTTTTATAGAGCCCAATCTCCAGCTCCCTTTCCCCTTCCTGAAGGTAGGGAGGGGGCGCTGAAAGTTCCGACTCTAAGACTCTAACCACTTGGTCTTTCAGGTGACCAACCCCAGCCTGAGGCTACCTAGGGGCCCCATCCTAAGTCGCCTTATTGATATGAACTCAGGTGTGACTGAAGTTTGCTCATGGTGAATAATAAAAGACACTCCTATCACTCAGGAAATTCTAAGGGTTTTAGGAGCTCTGTGCCAGAAACCAGGGACAAAGACCAAATATACTTTTGAATTATTCCACATCTATCTAAAATAGAAGCTTGCTTTATTCTCTTTCCCTTTCTCAGCTTTATTTTTCCTCCTCACATTTAGCACAACTTTTAAATTAATAATTTATCTGTCTATATATGTACTTGCTGTATCTCCAAGTACACCAGCTCTAAGAAGTCAGAAAGTTTGGCTGTCTTATCAACCTTTTTATCCCCAGTGCCTAGAACAAGAGCACATAGTGAGCTCTCAGTAAGTATTTGTTGAATAAAAGAATATATAAACATGACTGTATATTTAACCTAAATTTACAGAATAAATAAAAATTTTACTGATTATACCTAGAAGTGACTAGATTAAAATTTTCATATTAGGTAGAAGTAGGACTTGGAATCAGAAATAAAATTCATTTATATGTTATATTTGCCTACTTGAATTTTCACCATTTAATTTATAGCCACCATGTCAACATCTCTTAAAGTTCCTGTAAGTACTGCTTCAATAACCTTGAACAACGGTTTACATTATATGTAAGATATTGTATTTTTTTTTCTTTTGCTGCTGTAACAAATTACCACAAATTTAGTGACAGCACAAATTTATCATATTATAATCTGGAGGTCAGAAGTCCAGAATGGGTCTCCATGGGCTAAAATCAAGGTGTTGGCAGAGCTGTTTTCCTTCTGGAGGTTCTAAGGGACAGTCTGTTTCCTTGCTTTTTCTAGCTTCTAGAGGCTGCCTGCATTCCTTGGCTCATGGGCCCTTCCTTCGTCTTCAAAGCCAGCAATGGCAGGTTGAGTCTTTCTCAAATTGCATTTCTCTTGCTTACTCTTCTCCTTTTCTGTTCCATTTTTAAAGAGTCATGTGATTAGATGGAGCCCACCTGGATAATCCTGGATAATCTCCTACCAAAATCTTTAATTTTAACACATCTGCAAAGTCTCTTTTGCCTTATAAGGTAACATATTAAGAGGTTCTGAGATTAGGACTTGGGCATCTTGGGGGGCCCAATATTCAGCCAACCACAGCTAGTAATTAGTGTTAGTGCCTGATGAATTATATTTTTTAAATAATTTTTAAAAGCCTTAGAAAAACTGTTACCAAGTCCAGTGACTATAGCAGTGAGGCAGCTAAACGAAGGCCACCAAGTGTGGATCTTGGTGCACAGGAGCGCATGTGCCCTGACTAAGGGATCCAGCAGTGTTTTAGTTCCAACAAATGACGCCGTGCAGAGACGTGAGCCCAGGGTGGGCAGTTCTTTCACTTTTTCAAGACAACCTGGAAATGCAAATTTATATGCAGAACCCCTGTTTTTTTGAAATGTTGGCAACAAGTCGCATGATGTTTTTTGAAACAATGCAGGCTAAAACAAAACATTTCTATAATCTCACCCTGACCACTGAGCCACCAGTGTGCCGCCTCGGTTCTGGATGACCAAGAGGAGCCCTCCTTTGTTAATCTCTCCAACAACCTTTTCATAGGCACTTACTGTATGCCTGCCTGGTGAGTTACATTCCATGTATTAGGAGCTAATGTTTAAAATTTTAATTCATCAACCACTGTCTGTCTTTTGTGGCATGACAGTATTTGGAGTTAATTACATGGAATGAATATGTATAGCTAAACAGACATTTCATTAAAACAATTTTGTCTTTATTTACTCAGTGAAGAAGATTTAATAAGTAACTATTTACTGAGCAAGTCCCTACCTATGTGAGGCACTATGGGGGAACATGAAGATAAATCATACAGAGTCCCCTTCTTCAAGGTACCTATCATTAAGGGCTCACACGTTAAAATTTTGACAAAGACTATTGAACTTCAGTGAAAAAAAGAAAAGGTTACTTCTTTTGAGGAGGATTGAGTCAAAGACTTAAAGTATATGTAAGTTGAGCTTTAGGGAATTCCCTGGTGGTCCAGTGGTTAGGACTCTGAGCTTCCACTGCAAGGAGTACATGTTCGATTCCTAGTCGGGGAACTAAGATCCCACATGCCGTGTGGTGTGGAGAGAGAGAGAGAGAAGAAATAAATATTTTTTGTCAAAAAAAAATCCCAA
>NC_138887.1:89617527-89737527 GCF_965194825.1 Balaenoptera physalus | reverse complement strand
ATAAACACCATATTTCATTTTGTCAGGTTAAACACAGTCTTTGGGGAAAGTGGGATGACCAGAATTTAGTGAAAAGCAAAAATAAGCAAAACCACAGAAATATTTAACCATATGTTTATTGGGTAGGAGCTAGCTACCTTCAGGCTATCGTTTGTAAAGTCTAGGGCAAGTATCTCCGTATCTCCTCATAACTGTAACTCTGGTTTTCTCATTCATATAACACTAAACATAACCTCCTGGTATAATGAATGATATGTACTACTTGCGTTCTCAGTTGCTACTATTTGAATTTTATTTTCTTATGTAGAAATATATTCACCTCCTGAATGATAGCAGATAATGTTGTGATGCTGTCTTCTGAAGGAATTATGTTAGCTTTTTTTTTTTTTTTCTTGAGGCATGGATCAGGGATTATTCATTCAACAAACATGTATTCAGTGCATACCATGTGCTAGGCATTCTCCTCAGTACATAAGGTATATCAAAAAAACAAAACAAAACAGAAACCTCCACCCTCATGTAGCTAACATTCCAGTGAGCAGAGACAAATGATAAACAATAAACATACCGTGTCAATTATATTGTATTTTAGAGGGTGCTAAGTGCTAAGGTAAAGAAGAAAAAAGCCAAGGAAAAGGCGATTGGGAATGCGAGGTTGTGGGATGGAAGGTGGGGGGAGGGAATGATTGTTGTATTAAAATAAGAAATAAAAAGCGAGGAAACCAGCCTAATGAAAATCTAGAGGAAAAGCATTGCAGGCAAAGAGAATACCATTGGAGGGTTTGTGCAGAAGAGTAACATGATCTAAGTTATATTTTTAAAGGATTAGTCAGTTTGCTAAGTTTGTGTTGAGAAGAGATTATGGGTACAAGGGTAGTGACCAAGACAAGACAAAGCTTGACTAAACTTTAGACAGGTTTCTACCTGACTATAGGCTCCCCACTTCCCTTTTCTTAGAGCATTAACTTTAGAAAACTTGCAGTTGCAAATTCTTTCTCTGACCCTTTGAGATGTAAATCTTTCCCCAGCCTCTTGCCAGTTCTACAACCCAGGAATGTCTTTCTCAAGGATCTGGGAGCCATCTCTTTGAAATGTAATCATCAAGAAGATGGTGTCCCTATCTCCCAGTCTCTGTGGGAGGGTAGGAGCCTAACTTGGATAAGCACCAATTAGCAAATACAGGTGACCTAATCACATTGACAGCTTCCCCCCTAAGGTTCTTCAAGGCTTTTCCACTAGCTCATTGTAGTGCTTAAAAATTCTTCTGCCTTTTGTTTCAGCAGAGTTGAAGTTGAGTTCAGTATTCTTCCCTATTGCAATAGTCTTGAATACAGTCTTGTCTTTAAATAATTTTCAATGAAATTTTTCTTTTATAATTCAAGCAGGAAGATCTATTAGGAGGCTCTTAGGTTATCTAGGTAAGAGATGATAGTGGCTTAGACGTGGGTGATAGTAGTCAGAATAAACTTTAAAGCTAGTCTTTACTCAGAATTGGCTGGCAGAAGGAATATAAGGAGTCAGGTATATCTCCTGCAAGGATTTTGGCCTCGGTGACTGGAAGGAAGGGATTGCTATTGCTGTGATGAGGTGGGTTATGGATTAAGCATGTCAGCATGTTTGTCTGAACTCACCTTGAGTTCTTGTACAATTGAAGGAAAGTATTTAAATCTTCATATCTTCAAAAGCAACAGTTTCTCTTTGTATACATACCATTCTGTTCATACAAACTATTCTTGCCATTTTTGTTCTAGAGGAAGAAATGCATTGCTTTGAGTGACTCAAAATGCTTATTTTTTATTAGATTTAGTGTCAGGAATAATTTTATTTAGTTAATTTTTATTGTGGATAAACATCATGTGTAAGGCTGGAAAACCCACCAGCCAGCTATGTTACAAAGGAGAGCTTAAAGAACAACTTATTTACCAAAGCAATAAAGAATGTGCTTGTGACAGGGGTAGCAGAGTTCAAACAGAGAGTTTTGGTGGATGATCTCTGGAGGCCAGGGCTGATGGTAGAGATGATGTTACAGAACTGGACTTCCTGACAACAGTGGAGATATTAGGCATGTTACTACTAGAAGGAAGCTGGGAGCAATTATTGTGATGTGTAGCAAAGTTGGTGTAGTAACCAGAGTAGTGTGACCTGCAAAGAGCACGGTGCTCTTAGGGGCAAGGTTGATGAACAGCCAACAAGAATGATGCTGAATTTATGTAACTGAGAGAAATCAAGGATAGCTGATCAGGAGGCTGAAAACCTGCCTTAATGAAAAGGCACAAGCTCTTGCCAATTTTCAGACTTGAGTTGGATCTCAGACCCAGAATCCACTGACTGAAGAAGCTGAGTCCCACAGGGAAGGAATCTGTAACCCATGACAAGTGTATATGGAAATGATTCTCTCAATTCTTTCACAAGGCATCCATAGCCATTTACTCAGGTCATTGTACGCTGGGGAAATGAGAAAACACGATATTTTGAGGACTGTTGGACACAGGGTCTGAATACACATTGATTTCCAAGGATCTGAGGCATTATAATGGATCCCCTGCTGGAGTGGGGGCATATGTAGGTCAGATAGTAAACTGAGCTCTGTCCTATATCTGACTCACAATGGGTCTACTAGGTGTATGAACCCACCTCATGTTTATTTCCTAATTCTCCAAATGTGTAACTCCAAATGTATAACTTGGTAGTTGTCAGAACCCTCACGTTGGGTCCTTGGCTTATGTGTGGGGTTAGAGCTATCCTAATGGGAAAGGCCAAGAGGATACTTTTATATCCTAGACATCACCCCCTTGGCCAAAATAGTAAATTAAAAGTATATTGCGTTTTTGGAGACTGGCAAAGATTAGTGCCACATCTTAAGACCTAGAGGGGTGGTGGTAATCATACCTCATTTAACGCACCACTCTGACTTCTACAATAACCAGCTGGGTCATGTCAGATAAAAAGACGGCTGTAAACTCAAATGCAGCTGCTATGCCATATGTGGTATTTTGTTGCACCAATTGTAGCTGCTGTACTACCGTATGTGGTATTTTTCCTAGAGTAGATCAACACAGCCTCAGATACATGATATGTAGTCATTGATTTGGTGAATGTGTTCTTTTCTTATCACCATCAGGAAAGAGAATGTGAGATAGAAATAGTATCTGTATTAGTCTGCTCAGCTGCCATAAGAAAATACCACAGACTGGATGACTTAAACAACAGAAATTTATCTTTTCACAGCTCTGGGGGCTGGAAGACCAAGATCAGGGTTTCAGTAGGGTTAGTTTCTGGTGACACCTTTCTTCCTAACTCTTTTCACTGTGTCCTCGCATGGCTTTTCTTCTGTGTGTGCACACTCCTGGTGTCTCTTTCTCTTCTTATAAGGACACCAGTCCTATTCGATTAGAGCCCTATCCTCATGACCTCATTTAACTTTAGTTACATCCTTAAAGGCCCTATCTCCAAATACAGTCACTTTGGGGGTTAGGGCTTCAAAACATGGATTTTGGGAGGACACAATTCAGCCCATAGTAGTAGCCATTTGTGATCTTTCCCCAAGGCTATGTTGAGACTTCCTTCCTTTGTTGTAAAATAGTCTGATGGGTTCTGAACTGTCTTCACATTCTACAGAGAAACACACTAGTTAACTATATGAAGTGAATCATATTAATTAGACCTGATTATCAAGAAATCATGAGTACATTGGAGGTCCATGCATGGTAAGCACATGTGCTTGAAAAGTTAGCAGGTAAACCTTGCAAAAGGATCCACCACATCAATGAGATCTTTAGGGATCCCTGGTGTAGGGCATGGCAGGACATCCCCCCTAATAAAGCACAAATTATTGCATTTTTCATTGCTAGGAAAGAAGCACAATGCTTGATAGGCTTTTTTCTTAAGGTTCAGAAGGTATAAAATTCCACACTTGTGGAATATTGTTCCAACCAACGTGTTAAGTGACACAGATGGTTGCCTTCTTTGAATGGAGCCCAGAGCAGAAAAGTGGTCTGCAGCATATCCAGGCTGTGGTGCAAGAAGCCTTGCTGCTTGGACCATATGGCCTTTGTGTCATTGGAGGTATCTTCGGTGACAAAAGTTACCATGTAGACTTCATGGCAAGTTACAGTAGGAGAATCACAATGTAGATCTCTAGGATCTGGAGCAACATCATGCCATCTGCATCAGAAAACTATGAACTATTAGAAAAACATCTGGGATGCTAGTGGACCATAGTAGAGAGGGAGCATTTAACTGTAGGGTATCAAGTGTTCATGCAGCCTGAACTGTCCCACATGAGTTATCTCAGACACACACAGTGATAAGGACCAGAAGTAATCCATTTTAAGTTGGTAGTGATGCATTAGAGGTTGTGCACAAGCAGGGCTAAAACACGCAAGTAAGCTAAATGAGCCTGTGGCCCAAAAACCCATATCGTCATCATCGCCTTTGCACAAGTGCTTCTTCCTCAGTTCATATCCATGACAGCATAGGGGAGGGAGGTTCCTTATTACCAGCTGATGGAGGCAGAAAAAGGCCAAGTTGGGTTCATAAACGTGTGTACAAACTAGAAAATGGATTGCTGCTCAACTTCAGCCCTGGTCACAGGGGGACTGGAGGCAGTGCCAATGAGAAGTCATCGCTGGGCAGAGCTTTGGTTGGAGAATTGTGTAATTCACTTTGTGGGAAAAAAAGAAGTAACTTGAGATTTAAAAAAATATTCACGATATATGCCCAGTAGCGCACAATGTTCATTGCAGCACTATTTACAGTAGCCAGGACATGGAGCCAACCTAAACGTCAGCCGACAGATGAATGGATAAAGAAGATGTGGCACGTATATACAATGGAATATTACTCAGCCATAAAAAGAAACGAAATTGAGTTATTTGTAGTGAGGTGGGTGGACCTAGAGTCTGTCATACAGAGTGAAGTTAAGTCAGAAAGAGGAAAACAAGTACCGTATGCTAACACATATATATGGAATCTAAAAAAAAAAAAAAGGTACTGATGAACCTAGTGGCCGGGCAGGAATAAAGACATAGACATAGAGAATGGACTTGAGGACATGGGAGGAGAGGGGGAAACTGGGGCGAAGTGAGAGTAGCATCGACATATATACACTACCAAATGTAAAATGGTTAGCTAGTGGGAAGCAGCCGCATAGCACAGGGAGATCAGCTCGGTGCTTTGCGATGACCTAGAGGGGTGGGATAGGGAGGGTGGGAGGGAGGCTCAAGAGGGAGGGGATATGGGGACATGTGTATGCATATGGCTGATTCACTTTGTGGTACAACAGAAACTAACACAGTATTGTGAAGCAATTATACTCCAATAAAGATCTATTAAAAAATATTCATGGACTCATGAGCAGAGGCAAATGACTTTGCTGGCTGGTCAGTAGCCTGACCAACCAGGTCAGGGAGAAAAAAAAGGAAAATTTGGGACATAGAGGACTAGGAGAGAGCCTGTAGATGGATCTGTGGGAATGTGTATAAAGTGTAAAGATTTTAGCATCATATGTTAGTGCTCACCAGAGAGTATCCATACATAAGAGGACTAAACAAACAAGTAGACAGAATTACTTGCCAGTCCACATTAGCCAGCCTCTGTCATTATCAGTATTCCCCAGTGCTGGTGCAATGGGATCAAGGATGGAGTAGCAATAGAAGTGGGTGTGGAGGATGAGCTTGGGGTCAGGAGTGTGGGATCACACTCACCAAGGGTGATATAGTTTCTTGTGCTTATTAAAGTATAATCTATTAACAAGAAAATAACACAATATTGAGACCTTGATATAGTTCCAGCCCTCAAGGAAATCAACAAGCCTCTTTGTAGCAAGTGATTATAATAATAACACTTCCACCATGGAAGGGGCAGGGTTTATTTAGTCTGGAATTGACATATCTTCTGCATATGTGTTTATCTTTCCTATAATGTCACCTCCCATTATATAAGGCCTCACAAGGTATTTGATCCACTGACATGATTCCACGTAGTATCTCCTTAGAGTAAGGGATTACAAAGAATGTATAACAGTAAGCATGTAACCACGTGATTCAGTGGTCCTTTATATACAGCCAATCTGATAGAGTGATGGTACCACCTTTGAAGGGGCAGCTAAGGTATTGTCTTATAGATGATACCTGCAAAGATGGGTCTCCATCCTCAAGAATGTAGTATAATTCCTAAATCAGCAATCATTATTTAATGTGGTGTCCCAGTAGGTAGATGTAAGGTTTCTCTTATATGACAGAGACAGAGAAGAATACACATGGCACCCAGTTGATCCACCGACAGGCCCTTCTCACACTTTTCTGTCTCAATTTGATGGTAAATGGACAAGTGTACCAGCCGCAGCCTGAGAAGAGCATTATGAAAAGAATCTAGACTTTTTGGGATGAGGGTCTGGGTCATTCCGCCGTGTATGTCACCTAGACCAGCAGTGGTGCTGGCTGAGAATGAGGGGGATCTAGAATGGGTAGTAGAGGAAAAAGATAATACGTACAAGTTGTAGCCTTGGGACCCTTTCCGGTGACAGGGACTATATTTCATCCCACTAACTGTTGTCTTAAGTTTCCCCAGAAAAGAGAGCAACCATAATCTTGGAGATGGGGTTTCCAAATGGGGTGAACTTACTATATAAAGCAAATGGGTTTGAGTGGTACAAGAGGTAGCCTGTAGTTTAGTAAATGCTCTGATATGTCTGCCAGATCCCTCTTCAGGACTTA
This sequence comes from Balaenoptera physalus, assembly GCF_965194825.1. Lineage (NCBI taxonomy): Eukaryota > Metazoa > Chordata > Mammalia > Artiodactyla > Balaenopteridae > Balaenoptera > Balaenoptera physalus. Next base: position 89,730,811 of record NC_138887.1, on the reverse strand, counting down.
GGCACTAATTCCTGCAGCTGTGGGGAATATCAGCTGCTGATAGCTTTCTAGGGAATTACTGTTGGGTGATGGAAGATGCCTCACACAAGTTTTTACCCGGAGGGAAGACTGCACCCAGTGTCCAAACTATCCCATGTAGGGTACAGAGACTTAATCCACCAATTTAAGTCCACTTAGCATGGCCACCGTAACTCTACAGCTCCCTGTAAAATTGACTGATGCTTTATTTCCCCCAACTGCATTGCAGTTAAACTAATCCTTCTCCCCAGTCATGCTTCCCTTACTTCCTTACAGGTTTTGTTTCTGAAATGACTTTCTGGTAAACTTTCTGCATGTATTCTCCTCAGAGTGTGTTTCCTTATGAACCCAAATGAAGACACTGATAATTGCATTCAAACAGCAAATCATTTAGCTTTGCTTGATTGGGGTCTTAATCTGAATGTATTCTTACAGTTGGCATTCTTTTGTGCCTTCTTTCATTTAATATCATATTATTGAGATTCATCAATTTTGATACATATAATAATATTTCATTTATTTTCACTGCTGTATAGTACCCAAAGAATGTGTATACTGCAATTTATTTATTATTTCTTCTATTGATGGACATTTGGTTGTTTCCATTTTTATTTTGATATTATAAACAATGATACTAGAAGTATTTTTGTACCTGAGTTTTGGTGTACATAAGAGTTTCTATAGAGTATTGTAACACTCATTTTGCTTGAAGAACAATAATTTTGGGTTCAGATTGACAAGCAAACTATGAAACCCAATAGGTTTTACCCATCATCAAATTTATGCAGATTTTAGAAAGGATAAAGGCAGCCAACAAAGCATATATAGAAACAGGATAGCAGAGACCCCATTACTTTCAGAAGTTGCTTTCCATGCCGTTAGTCACTTTGTACTAAGAGAACATGTAGTTAGAGAAGATGAGGCTGAATGTATGTCGACCACTTAAGATCATGATAACCATCAGATTTGAGTCCCATCATCATTTATACCTTGATCGTCATGTAACCCCCTAAGTGATATGTGACTGTTTCATCCTTTTGTGCAGCTGCATGTCAGTTGTCTAATCTCAATGACCATGTGCTTTGCTCAGTACGTAGCAACGTCATCAGGACTGTTTTTCACCTTGGACCCTGTTACTTTTTTTTAATAAATTTATTTATTGATTGATTGATTTTTGGGCGTGTTAGGTCTTCGTTTCTGTGCGAGGGCTTTCTCTAGTTGCGGCGAGCGGGGGGCCACTCTTCATCGCGGTGCGCGGGCCTCTCGCTGTCTTGTCCTCTCTTGTTGCGGAACACAGGCTCCAGACGCGCAGGCTCAGTAATTGTGGCTCACGGGCCTAGTTGCTCCACGGCATGTGGGATCTTCCCAGACCAGGGCTCGAACCCGTGTCCCCTGCATTGGCAGGCAGATTCTCAACCACTGCGCCACCAGGGAAGCCCCCTGTTACTTTTATATATTCCTTGTGTTAGTGTTGCAGGGGATTTGAATAAGGGTCAAAACTTCCCCCATCACTGATGCTGAAGGAAAGACTACAATCCAGCTGTTCACACAGTCCACATATATACATAAAAGTAGAATTGCTAGGCCATGACGTATGTACATGTTTATCTTTGTAGGTGCTACCAAACTTTCCCAAAGTGAATATACCAATTTGCATTTTCACCAGGACTGGATGAGACTTCTTTTGCTTTACATCTTTGCCAACTCTGGGATCATCAGACTTCTTAATTTTGCCACTTGAATGGATATACAGTATTATTTTCCTATAGTTTGAATTTTCACTTACCATTACTTATCAGTAATGAAGTTGAGCAGCTTTTCATATGTTGATAACACTGTGTTTTCTCAATGTGAAATGTCTGTTCATATTTTTTGCCCATTTCTCTATATGATTATTTGTCTGCTTCTTATTGATTTTCAGAGTTATTTACATTTTAGCAATACTAATCCTTTATCAGTATGCAATTTGTATTTTTCCTCTTTTTATCATGTTTATTTTAAACTCTTGTGGAGTTTATAGTCATACTCTGTGGTTTGTGTTTAGGGTCATGTTTAATAAATGCTTTTCTATCCCAAAGACATAAAGATATTCCCATGTGGATTTATAGAAGGTTTTAATCCATTTGTATTTGATTTTGGTATTTTGATGTGTGCATGAGGTAGTGATACTATATACAACACAACACGCACACACAGAGATTGTCCCCATAGAATTTTGTGACTGGCACATCCTTTCACCACCAGACTGTGATGTTCATTTTATCCTGTGCCATGTATCAAGTTTCGTATGTAGTGGAATTTGTTGATAGAGTTTGAGGTACCATATAATTATTTTTTATGTGTTAATCTATAGATTAACTACTTTCTACTTTTGAATTGAACTCAAATTGGTCATATTATCTTTTCTGTACATTATTCAAATTAATTTGGTAGTATTTTGTCTAGGAATTTTGCACCTGTGTTCATGAGTGTGACAGGCCTATAGCTTTCCTAACTTGTATTATCCTTGATTAATTTGACTATCTAAATAATGCAAGCTTCATGAAAAGAGTGTTTCACCCAGAATAGCCATGACATGTAAACAGAAAACCTGCATAACCTTGGGTATGGTGATGACTTTTTAGATACAACATCAAAGGCATGATCTGTGAAAGAAAAATTGATAAGCTGGACTTCATTAAAACTTAAAACTTCTGCTTTGCAAAAGACAGTGTCAAGAGAATGAGAGGAAAAGCTATAGATTGCAAGAAAATATTTGCCAAAGACACATCTGATAAAAAGACTGTTATCTAAAATGACAAAGAACTGTTAAAACTCAACAATAAGAAAACAACCTACTAAAAAATGGACCAGAGACATTAACAGACATCTCACCAAAGAAGATGTACGGATAGCAAATAAGCATATGAAAGGATGCTCCACATCATATGTCATTAGGAAAATGCAAATTAAAACAATGATGAGGTACCTTTACACACCTATTAGAATGCCCCACATATGGAACACTGACAACACCGAGTACTGGAGAGGACACAGAGCAATTGGAACACTCATTTATTGTTGGGAATGCAAAATAGTACATCGACTTTTTGAAGATAATTTGGTGGTTTCTTCTATAACTAAACGTACTTTTGCCATATGATCTAGCACTGCTTGGTATTTCCCCAAAGGAGATGAAAACTTATGTCCACACAAAAACTTGCAAATGAATGTTTATAGTAGCTTTATTAATAATTGCCAAAACTTGGAAGTAACCAACATGACCTTCAGTAGGTACATAGATAAATAAACTGTGGTACATTCAAACAATGGAATAGTATTCAGCACTAAAAAGAAATGAGGTATCAAGCCATGAAAAGACATGGAGGAAGTGTAAATGCATATCACTAGGTGAATGAAGCCAATCTGAAAAGGCTAACTGTATGATTCCATCTATATGACATTCTGGAAAAGGCAAAACTGTGGAGTCAGTAAAAAGATCAGTGGTTGCCACAGGCTGGGGAGGATGAATAGGAGAGCATAGAGGATATTTAGGGCAGGATCTTCCCTTCAGTTTTGCTTCAGCCTAAAACTACTCTAAAAAATGAAGTCTTAATAAAAAATTTAAAAGGAGAGTGTTTTCTTTTTGCAGGGGGTGATGTAGAAATAGAGAAGCATCTACGTTTTGTTATGTTAGACCTCTGTGTGTGTGTATCAGGGGAAGGAGAGGGAAGAGGATCTTAAACTATGAATTCAATATCTCTAATTTTTTTATTACCAGATTATTAAGGTTTTCTACTTTCCCTAAATCAATACAGCAAGTTTTATTTTTCCAAGAATTTATCTACTCTATATTTCCAAGTTTATTGGAATAATTTTGTATAAGATAGCCTCAGAGTATCTTTTAGTTCTTGCATTTTGCATGTAAGGTAATTGTACAAACCTTGCATTTCCTATCAAAGACTCTCACTCAAAATTTTTACTTAATAAAATTTATAATCAAAATAAATATTTTAATTAACCTAATTAACCATACTTTAAAAGAAACCTATAAAGGAATAATACTAATATATCCATTAATAATAATAATTATTATTGATAATTTTGTGTAAATTTTAACTCAGTATCGTTTTTAGTACATACCATACACTCCTAATCCTGGAATATAAGAATTTTAAAATAAAACTAAAAACTTTGAGAACAATGTTGGCGGATGCCAACTGATGTCTACTAGTAGAAAAAAAGGAGAGACTTTTGCCAAATTCCAGTGACTTTTGTAATAAATATGCTTGTTAGGCACACAAATACAACCAAATGTGTGGAAGAAGTTGCATGTCTCTCACAGTTTTATAAAGGGCTGTTCATATCTCTTTCTTCTCATACTAGCCACAGGCAAATTTCTCTGAGCCCAAACTAAAGCATTTACTATTCTGTTGGAGTCCCAGAAGGTATCCATTCTGAGACACAAAAAAGATCTTAGAAAATTCCTCCTGATTTATTCTTCAAATGTCAATTACTTGTGGTAAACCAATTTTATTTCAATTCTCAGTGGAATCAAAACAAATAAAACAACATTTAACCAAAGAAATGTTGGTATTATATATTGCTAACAACAGAGGAAATATTGAATGGAAACTGTACTTACAAATTGCGTGCCTCTGCTTTTTTCCGTGCCCTTTAGAGCCAGTTGATTTATCAGGTAACAAAATATAGTTCACTCAAACTAATGTTTTGAAATTATTTTTAAAAGAGAAACACTAAAGTTTTTTGATGCATGAGAATATAAATGCACTGTGAAAAAATTCAAGTTAGTGGCTTACAGATAGACATTCTTAGCTATGTATGTGTTACTTTGCTTGTCCGTCCCTCATTGCCTATATAAGAATGATGTGTAATAAAGTTCTAAAAAAAAGACTAGATACATGAGATACCGTATTTCTTAGATTTCTAGAAGACAGCAAAGTCAATGCATATTAGGATTGGTTCTTGAACTTTAAATCTATTTTCTAGGAGAAAATGGTCTAAAAATCTTAATTGGGTAAATTACTGATTGACTTAGTCAATGCTTATGCCTAGTAAAATTGTAATATCAAGGGACTGATAAAATCTGTATCTATACATACATGAGAGAGGTTAATCTTTCATAAGTTGCCATTAAAGTATTTTGCAATGGATATATGGCAACTGGTTCAGTTTTTTTCAGTGACTTTCCCATGTTTGTTCTAAAACTTTCATTTTGTATATTAACTTTGGAAAGGTCATTTCTAGTCTCCTGATTTACCTACCAATAATGTGGCAAAATCCAATTCTGTATCTGTTGTCAACATTCACTGTTTTTATTAGGAATATTATGGAGGAGAGATCAGGGTATGGGCAGTGAGAGTGTGGGAGAGGATGGGGACCATGAGTATGTAGTGAATTAGCAGTGGAAAGTATCATGTGTAGAAAGGTATCATTAATAAGATCCTGTTCATTCATTTAACTTATTTAGTGCACTCCTGATGGAAGCCAGGTATTGTGCTAGGTCTGGGGTTATAGTGATGAGCTAAAGCAAGCGTAGTCTTGGCTGTCATGTAGCTTACAGCCTAACAGAGGATCATTGTTTGAATGACCACACAAAATTACAGAGATAAGTGCTCTGAAGGACAGAAGTGGGATACTATTAAAGTTAAAACGAAAGAATGTAACCTAGACTGTGGGTTCAGGGGACATTTTCATGAGAACATTAAACTTGAGCTAAGATATGAATGATACGTATGGATGCACAAGGGGAAATTTTTTGAGTGGAAGAGAGAACCTTCCAAGAAGAGGAAAAAGCACATGGAAAGACCCTGTGATATGCAGGACACTGATGGAAAGTTTTTTAAGGCTAGAACAGGGTGGGCAACAAGGAGAGCGTCTCAAGATAAGGCTTGAGAAACAGGCAGGAACCACACCACGCAGGGCCTTGTGGACCAGGTGAGGGATTTTAGCCTTTATCCTATGACAAGTAGGAAGCTGGTGAAGACTTTTGCTACATCTTCATGTGATAAGTTAGTGTACAGGCCATGTTGCTGTAACAACAACAAAACCCTAATGCACTGGTTCAGATAAGATTGAAGTTTGTTTTTTTGGGTTTTTTTCTCTTGTCTATAAGAGTCCGAGGCATGTAGGCAGCTCTTTTCCAAGGAGCCATCCATTGACCCAAGCTGGTGAGCCACTCTACCATGCTTACATTATTGCTTCCTTGGCTCCTCCAGATTTCTATTTCTAGTGAGTAAGAAGGGAGAAGAAAAAGCTAAGGACAAAGGTCTTTGTCTTTAATGAGAGGCACGTAATACTTCCATCACATTATGTTGACCTGAACCAAATCACATGGGTAAAATATTAATTTTCTGTAAAGATTATTTTCCTTTCAAACTGTTTAATGGCTATATATAGGCATTTACCTAAGGATGGCTAGGAGCAGGGAAGATATAATAAGCATTTTTAAAATGTTCTGAAGCACAGTTTAAAAATGGATGACATAAATGTGAGTTAATCAGAAAACATAGCAACAGTCAGGTGTTGACAAGCTCCAATAATTTACAGTGCCTTTTCTGAAGAAAGCCTTCACTGTCAAGTGTGATTTGACTAAAGTTCAGTTACCATCTTTTACACACAACTTAGAAAAAGTGTGCATCCGAAACTGACATATCGATGAAGCCTTGACATAGAGAGTTATCAACAAGACAGCTACCAAACAGGATTTGGGGTGGACTACAGGAAAGAGTTCAAGTTTCTTATTAGTTTGACTGAAAAATATCTTGGTTTCAGTGAAAGCAGATTTGGGAGAAAAGATAATGAGTTCAGTTCACTCACCAAATTCAACAAACAATTCCTAAGTCCCCGTGCTGAGTTGCTCTAAATACAATGATGAAAAAGACAATTGCTGGAATTACAATGATGAAAAAGACAATTTCTGGAAAGATAGTTGTGTAATTAATTGTGATGGTGGGTAGTTATAATAAGCAGTATTCATGATATGGTGGCTAAATAAAATAGAAAATAATAAACTGTATTAAAGAGGGCAATTTATATTGCAAGGAGGAGAATATGGTTAATTTGAATCATTAAATATGAATTACAACTTGTCCAATAGACAATGAGAAAGCATTTATCCAGAGGGAATTACATGTGTTAAGTTGGAAAGATTAGAAGTATGAAATATCATTCATTCATTTGGCAAATATTTATTGCATGTCTACTATGGAGTAGGAACCGTTTTAGTTCTCTGGAGGTATAATAGGAGTAATATGGTAAAAAAATTCTCTAACTTCATCGAGCTTATTATCTAGTGGGGGAGACATAGAATAAGCAAATAAACTAATAAAATATGAGGAGAAGTACTATGAAGAAAAGGAAAACATGAAAGGGAAAGAGAGACTACTGTGTGCTGTTTGCGTGAGAAAAAATTGATGATATTTTTAAGTAGGGCATTTGGATGGAGTAAGTATAACTCATAAGGTGATGTTAGAGTAGATACCTGAAGGAAGGGAGGAAGCAAGCCATACAGTTATAGGGTGTGTGTGTGTGTCTGTGTCTGCGTGTGCACACGTGCTGGTGGTTATGGGGTTCATAGGAAGAGATAATAGTAAGTGCAAAGTCTCTGTGCCACGAATGGCTTCAGGTACATTTAAGGAATAACAAAAACACTATCATTGAAATGGAATGAACAAGAATGAGAATGGAAACATTGAGTAAGGTGGGCCAGAAGGAGTCATATCATGTAGGGCCTTATAGGTGATTGTTCAAACTTTGCCTTTTGCTCTGAGTGTAATGGGAAGCTATTGTACCATAGGAGTGACAAGTTTAGTTTAGGATTGAAAAGGTTCTCCCTGGCTGCTGTGATAAGAATATATGCAGAAAGCAAGGGTGGAAGCAAAGAATCCAGTTAGAAGGCCACAAGAACAGTAACAATCCAATATGGCCTGTTTGATAAACTTCACATTAAGATGCATAAAAAGAAGTGATGAGAGATGGACTTAGAAAGGTAGGCTGAGGCCAAATAACAATGACTCTTGCCTGTCAGGCAAAAGATTTATATCTGGTCTAGTACAATTAGGAACTATTCCAGGATTTAAAAAGAGAAAAATCCGATCAGCTGGCACCAGCCACAAATTAATCCAAGTTCTGGACTGTCATCCGTGCTCTCAGTATCTCTGTTTCTCGCTTTATGTGAGCCTCTTTTTCACATTATCTGCTTCCTTTATTCACTGAGAAACATAGCTGCCAACAGACCCTGATCTCAGATCTCATACTTTCAAAATTAGTGTAACTGATCTCCATCTCTTCAAAATTTAAAAGAAATAATGGAGTATGTATGTGATTGGTCTTACACCAAGGAGCAGAGTCTTCTAATGGGAAGGCTCTACTACAAGCACATGTTAGAAGTTCTGCTTTTTTTTTTAAAATAAATTTATTTATTTATTTATTTTTGGCTGTGTTGTGTCTTCGTTGCTGCGCGGGCTTTCTCTAGTTGCGGGGAGCAGGGGCTACTCTTTGTTGTGGTGCGCGGGCTTCTCATTGTGGTGGCTTCTCTTGTTGTGGAGCACGGGCTCTAGAGCCAGGCTCAGGAGTTGTGGTGCATGGGCTTAGTTGTTCCGCGGCATGTGGGATCTTCCCGGTCCAGAGATCGAACTCGTGTCCCCTGCATTGGCAGGCGGATTCTTAACCACTGCACCACCAGGGAAGTCCTGCTTCTTCTTAGGATCTAGTAAGCAGGAAGGAATGTCACATCAATCCCCAACAATGAGAAAAACCTACATAAACTACAAAGTATAACTTTTTTTAATCCATTAGAGATCTGAATGGCAGGGAAACAGAGTAGCCTGAAATCCAAGGATGAATATGCTCTTTTAAGAAGAGAGAGGATGCACAGATGATCTTACCTTTGCTAGGGTATTAGAAGAACTGTGCTGACGGCCATACAAATGGTTAAGAAGAAATCAGTTAAATTGTTAACAAATTTCTAAAGACAGAGTGTGGCTAGCGTGATAATATACAACCCTTGTGAACCCTAGACACAAGGGAATTTTGTACAAACTCACTAACTCTTTTCCATGACCTCCACTAGGTGTTAATGGGAAAGATTGGGAGCAGGACAAGACACTAGAGAATGTTCCCTTCAGTACTGCAGCCAATGAGAAAGGATTATCTGCTGCTACAGGAAAGGAACACAACCCCACTCCCCACCCAGAAACTTCTCTTGAACAGGGCAAAATGTTTAAGACAGAGAGAGGGAGAAGAAGAGAAAGCTCAAAGTAGAAAAAAAATCCTTGAATAGACAATGGCTAGAAATTTCCCCCAAATAATGAAAGATATCAAGCCACATACCCGAACAACTTGAGCACCTCTAGCAGGTTGAATATGATCATACACACAGGCAAAAACACATGAGCACACACACCCACATCTATTTAGGCACATCATACTCAGCTGCTAAAAACAAGAGATAGAAAGGAAATTATGAAGGCTGACAGAGTAAAAATGATACAACATATAAAGAGAGAAGAATTATATCAGACTTCTTGTCAGAAAATAGAAGCTGAAAGAACAATAGAGTGATATATTTTAAAGTACTGAAGGAATAAAAAAGGTCAACCTGGAATCCTATACTTAGTAAAAATTTCTTTCAAAATAAAAGCTAAATAAAGAATCAAATGTCAGAGATTGTCATACTGTATGAAAAGCAAGATCCAGCTGTTGGCTGTCTACAAAACACAGTTTATTTTCAAACACAAATAAGTTGAAATTGAAAGTATGGAAAAAGATATATGGTATAAACGATAACTATAAGACAGTGGGAGTGGCCATACTAATATTGGATAAAAATAGATTTTAATATAAGAAATATTACAGGAGACAAAGATAAGTGTTTCATAATGATAAAAAGGTCAATATATCAAGAAGATATAATAATCATATATATATATATACACCTTATAAAATATATATATATACCTTATATATTTTGTAAAAAGCATAAAACAAAAACTTATGTAATTTAAGGGACAAATAAGCAACGATTATAGTTGTTTATTTGTCCCTTCTCATACTCACTTCTCAGTAATTGATAGCATGACTAAACAGAAAACTAATAAGAATATAGAAGAATTAAACAACACTATCAACAACTTGATAGAACATTCCACCCTATGGCCCATAAAAGAAAAAAAATATATACACTGTGGATTTCATCAGATTTTAAACACTTGCCTTCAAAGATGGTCATTAATAAAAGGAACAGACAATATTTTCACATACTGAGAAAATATCTGCAAATCATATATCTGTTAAGTACTGTATCCAGAATATATGAAGAACTTTGTGACTTAATAAAAAGACAAACAATCCAATAAAAATTGGACAGAAGATGTGAATAAATACCCAAGATGATATGTGCATGGGGAATAAGCAAATGAAAAGATGCTGGGCTTCCCTGGTGGCGCGGTGGCTGAGAGTCTGCCTGCCAATGCAGGGGACACGGGTTCGAGCCCTGGTCTGGGAGGATCCCACATGCCTTGGAGGAACTGGGCCCGTGGGCCACAATTGCTGAGCCTGCGCATCTGGAGCCTGTGCTCCGCAACAAGAGAGGCCGCGATGGTGGGAGGCCCGCGCACCGTGATGAAGAGTGGCCCCCGCTTGCCGCGACTGAAGAGAGCCCTCGCGCAGAAACGAGGACCCAACATAGCCATAAAATGAAAAATAAATTAATTAATTAATTTAGAAAAAAAAAATGAAAAGATGCTCCACATTGTTATTGAATAGGGGAACACAAATTACAACACAAGATAACACTACATACCCACTAGAATAGCTGCCATCCAAGAGACAGACAATATTGTTGTTGAAGACACAGAGAAACTGGATCCTCAAACATTATTGGTAAGAAAGTAAAATGAGACATAACTTTGGAAAGAGTTTGATAGTTTCATACAAAGTTAAACGTGTATTTGTTATAGGACCTAACAATTCTACTCCTGCTATTTACCCAAGAGGAATGAAAACATATGTCCACACAAAGACTTGCATTTGTATGTTCATAGCAGCTTTATTTTTATTAGGCATAAACTGGAAACAATCTAAATGGACATCAACTGGTGAATAGCTAAACAAAATGTGATATATCTATACAATGACATACTACTTAGTAATAAAAATGAACCACCTACTGATAGAAGCAACAACTTTATGATCCTCAGTAATACTATGCTAAGTGCACAAAGCCAGAATTAGATGAGTGCATATTTGTATGATTACATTTATATGAAATTTCTTAGAAAAGGTAATGTTATAGATACAGAATGCAGATTAGCGGTTTACTGGGGATGGGAGTGGAGGGAGGATTGATCGCAGTTGGTCATGTGAGAGAATGTTTTGGATAATGGAAGTGTTCTTAAGCTAGACTGTGGTAATGGTTGATGACTGTATAAAGTTACTAACATTTATTGAATTGTACACTTTAGATGAACTTTACAGCACGTTAATTATATACCTGAAGAAAGCTATTAAAGAAAAAAATATTTAAAGGCCTTTGGTGAGGGGTTATATAATTCTATTCAACATGATTTTCTTGTCTTCTCTCTGGCTTGGATGAGGTATTTTCTTAGATGCATTTCTATATTGCAGAGGGACAGGGTCAATTATTTTTCTCCCTCTACATCTCTCCCTTTTTAAATCAAAAGGGCAGATCACAATAAAGTAAGCTAAAATAAGAACTGATCCAAGTATTAAATTTAGAAACTGTAGATTTTGGTCAGCATATATTCAGCCACTTTTCTGTAACCTCTATATCTATCTTTCTGAAAACTGAACAAATAATGATGGCTTTGAGAAGTAAACTATTGTCAGCCATCAGTGAGAAAGTCATATGAAGTTAAATAGCTGCTCTTAACCAAAATAAGGCAACATGGTCAGATTTTCCAGAAATACATGCCTATAAATGCCTATAACATGGATGGAAATCAAATAGGTTTATGAGTTAAGTCACATTAGTGACAAATTAAATTAATTCTGATAGTTCTTATCTCCATTTGTCTAGTATTTGAGACTTAACAGTATGTGTATTCAGAATGAGTCCAAGAACAGGCTAAAATTCTATCATGTAAAAGACGTTGCTGTCACATGATTAACTTATTTACCTCTATATAAGTGAAAGGCCACACAGTATGAAAATGTGAGATGAAATCGAAAATCAAAAGGTCATCCAGTTAGGATAGAGAACAGGTTATATAGGGGAATAACAGAAGTTTGGCTATAAAAATTTTGGAGCCAGGTAATAGAAAGTTTTGAGTTCTAGAATTTTATTTAAGAGCTATAGTCTACTTTCAATAGGGGAGTAACAAAGTGAAAGCAGTGTTTTACGATAAATAGTGTTGTGCAAAAGAACTGAAGTGATTGGAAAATGAAGAATGAAACATTAAGATATTATTTTTATTACAATAAACCAAGCATAGCATAGTAACTAGGAAAGTGGCATTGATGATGAAAAGAACATTAAACACAGTTTTCCGTTGTTGAAAATTTCCTGTGTACCAAGCACTGTGTCAAAGTTTTACATTAATTATTTTAATACTTGTTCTACATTAATCATTGTATTAATTATTTTATTTTACATTATTTTATTTACATTAATTAATTTATTTTACATTAATTATTTTCTCATAAATCCCATGTGGACAGTAATAAGTCCAGGACATTCAGTGTGTTGATTTGGAATCTGTGACTTAAACAAGTGAAGAATTTTCTCAATGTTCTTTAGTTGGAAAATGGTACAAACTGAAGGCTTTCTTCCTATCCATACAACAAGAGCAAGGATTATTTAATAATGTATGTTGGACTGAGAAAACCCACTTCATAAATTCTATTAAGGATTATTTGTTGGCTGTAGAATTTAGGTTGCCAATTAGGGAATCAGGAGGAACCACACTGACAACAGCAGACCCAGGTAGCAGGATAAGAACTCGGAGGTGCTGTTTAATTGCGTCAAAGTACTGACACCAGTAGTGTTCATTGTTACTGTGAAACCCATCCAGTATTATGTATTTCCATTTATTTTTGTATATGATGTGCAAAATTATACAAAGATGAATCAAATGCCTAGGAATGATTTTCTAACGTAGGAGTATGGATCAGACTTTAGTTTCTATCACATCAATGATAAAGGCTTTAATTACTGAAGATACTATGAGATGAACCTTGCAAACAGGGCTGAGATCCCAAAGCACTGAACCATTCAATTTCCTGTAAACTAAGTTAGAATCTTGAATGGGCATTAGATATGCCTTAAACCTTGATGATATTTAAAATTTTGTCAACCTTTGGCATAGCATTAGTTGAAACAAAGCAAACCAATCATAATTCTTCATCAGTAATTCTCTCAAATTTCAAATATTAAAATATTCTTTTATAATTAAACTAATGGGAAGGTCTATGTGATAACAGAATACTTTAAAATATAAATTAAAATTGCACCCATATATTTTACTTCTTTAAAGTGATTATTCTATCAATAATAAGTCTGTGGTCTTTAAGGCACTAATGATTAATTCTCAGTTTAGTGGATTTAGAGGCATGCAGAAAAAGTACATCCCAGGAACTCATCAATCAGCTCAGTCACATGATAAGGAGACTCATTTAATTAATAATACCACTTCATATTCATATAGCATTTTGTAAATCTGATATCTTTAAATTTGGCAGACATGCTTTATCTGCAACAAAGAAAATGATCGGAATCAAGAATAAGATTTAATGTGTAGTGCTTTAATATATGAGATCAAAGGCAGCCGTCACTTTTTTCAGAAAAAGGGAAATATGATTACCAACTTAAGTATGCTGTATATTAAATGAAATTCTGAGCATAAAGAAAGGTACTATCTGCTCAAAAGTATAATTTCTGTACTTTGAAAATCATCTCAGCAAGAATTATCTTCCTCTATCAAATTGTAGCACTTGTCAAAATCAACTGTAAGGCATTTCAAGTGCTCTTCTGAATCAACAAAACAGATGTATAGCGATGCGAGGTTGCAAGGAGAAGGAAATAACAGTGAACCAGCTGCCCTTCAGTGCCCTTAATCTCTTCAAGCCACACTTAACATGGTTGACATGGCAGGTCTTTAGGACACTCCTCACATGACGGAAATACAAGGCTGATTCTTAATAATATGTAAAAATATGTAAAAATAATTTTCTTTCTCCTTTGCTGCTAGACTTTCATTCTTTCTTTATATTCTTAAATAGACCATAGACATGTAGCATGGCATTTTTTTTTCCTTTGGTCTACTAGTAATTATAAGAAATTTTCTTATGATGGACTTTGAGAAATTGGAAGATGAAACTGTAGAAGTCAAAAGGAGTAATTATTTTATCACAGGTAAAATTTTGCTTTAATCAAATTATTTCTCTACCTTACTGATAAGCAGGTCTTTGTAGCATATAAGGGCCAGAAGCTCTGGAGTCAGATTATGAGGCCAGCCCTTTGTGTGAGCTTGGGTAAGTTAGTTAACCTCTCTATACGTTAGATGTAAAATGGATGGAATAATGTACTGACTTCATGAGGTTGTTTTGAGGATAACATGAGATGCCTCCTGGTAAGGCACTGAAAATGCTGCTTGGTACTTAGCACTCAAATGTGATTCTTAGATTTTTATCTCTTGTTCTTCATTTCATTAATATACTGATGCTGTAGTTCTCTTTTTGTCAAATGATAGTGACCAAATAATACTTAATAATGTACCCTACTGTACTGTAAGAAACTACTACAAACCTGAGTCTTAGAGATTATGTTTATAATTTACATGCATATTTTAATAGCTAACAGTGGAAATGATCTTATTAGGCTAGCTAAATATAGATATTTACATTTTTTTTTGAGAATGTCATCCAAGTACAGGGTAAACATTGTTGATTGATATAGACATAAGCCATATGGCTGGCGTTTTGATTTTTGTGGTCCCATCATATGCACATTTAGCTTATGTGTTGACTTTAGAACCTAACCACTGTGTAAGATCCATTATTATGAGACCAGTAGCTAGCGGAATGAGAGTGGAAGGGTTTTCTTGGAGTCACTACAGATACCACCAACTGTGAAACACAGAACATTAGCTGGATTCCCTTTACCTTCTCTTCTGTTTCTCTGAGGATTTTAGTGAGGGGGCGATGAGGACAGAGTAGGATATATATCCATAGCTCCAGACTATGAAGGCACTACTCAGAAAGTAGGTTTTGAAAAATCTGCCACTGAGCAATGAGGAAGCAAAAACAAGACATTACCTAAGGAACCATATCCCATTGCTACTATGTATGACTTTCCTTTCTCTACCTTACACAGTCCTACTCAACATTTAAGACTCAATAAATGTATGAATAAATAAGCATGTTTCCTGTTTTTCTTACCATCCCTAGTATCTCTAAGAAACTATGTTATGAATGTCTATGTGTCTCCTTAAAATTCATATGTTGAAATCTTACCCCCCCCCCCCGCAGTGTGGCTGTATTTGGAGTAAGGAAGTAATAAAGGTTAAATGAGGGTCATCAGGGTAGGACCCTGATCTAACAGGACTATGTTCGTAGAAGATGAGACACCAGAGTGCTCTCTCTCTCTCTCTGGGAAGACATGTAGGAAAGGGCATGTGAGCATATAGGGAGAAGGTGGCCTTCTGCAACCCAAATTTCCAGAACTATAAGAAATTTCTGCTGTTTAAGCCACCCTGTCTATGGTATTTTGTTATAGCAGCCCAAGCAGATTGATACAAACTATTGCATGTAACCTTGGTTGCTTTTATGGTAATTATCAAAGTATTCTCTCCAATAAGTATCTTGAGACTGGGCCCTTGTTTGTTTCAGGATTAGGGTTGGCCAGTGACTTGCTGAACAAAATAGATGAATGGATGAAGCTTCTTTATTAATTGAACTTATGAATGGATGAAGCTTCTTTATTAATTGAACTTATGTGACTACTGCTAAAAAAACTCGCTGAATATCTTTTTTTTTTTTTATAAATTTATTTATTTATTTTTTGGCTACATCAGGTCTTCGTTGCTGCATGTGGGCCTTCTCTAGTTGCAGCAAGCAGAGGTTAGTCTCCGTTGCGGCGCACAGGCTTCTCATTGCGGTGGCTTCTCTTGTTGCGGAGCGTGAGCTCTAGGTGCGTGGGCTTCAGTAGTTGTGGCTCGCAGGCTCAGTAGTTGTGGCAGGCGGGCTTAGTTGCTCTGCGGCATGTGGGATCTTCCCGGACCGGGGCTCGAACCCATGTCCCCTGCATTGGCAGGCAGATTCTTAACCACTGAGCCACCAGGAGAGCCCCCATTATCTTATGAAAGAACTGAATTAACCACATTTAACAGAAATCTTAGATACCATTAAGTTTATCAGAAACAGGTAAAAAATAACACTAAAACCCGGCAACAAATGATGTAAACAGATATATCACAAAAATGTAAATGCAAATAGATACTGAGAAAAATAAACCATTTGATTTCAGGAAAACAAATAGATGAAAGTTGTAATAAGATACTCTTTTTAAAATAAGTTAGCAATTTCCAAAGACCATTAATATTCAGTATTTACAGAGAGATTATACTTCCTACAAGCTTTAGAAAATAACCTAGCAGTATACATTAGATACTTAGTTATTTATACAAGTTTGCCTATTATTTCCAATTCAAGATTCCATCCTAAGAAAATAATCTTCAAAGCAGGAAAAGTTTTGTGCTAAAATATTTGCTTTCTACTGAACTTATGTAATTCTAGAAAAGAGCATCGCAAAACCTTGTGCTTAAAGTGTGCATAACTGTCACTCATTTTAATTATAGAAATCAAACACAGTTTATCTTGAGATCCTATCCTCTTAACTCAGTTGTACTTTGAGGTGCTCTTTTCCCTCTCTTGGGTCATACATATTCTTGGAAGTCTGCTGCCTAGGAAACTTGAGAGAAGCCCCCCAGTCTTTATTCACTGTGGTCACTGCTCAGGTGTCCGTTGACCTATCCATGCAGTCTATTCCAAAGCCATCACTCTGGTGATTCTTATACACCTTGACCTTCAGAAATTTTCTACTGTCTCCAAGTCCTCAGCAATCCTACTTCAATCTTCAAGCAGACATGAGCTTCCCATATCCATGGTCTTTCAACCTTTCAGGCATTCCAAGGAAAAAAGAAGCGGAGCACAGATTTCCATTATTTCTACAATCCAACATTTCCTTTTTCAGTTTCGCAACTCTCTCTGGAATCAGACCATTTTAGAGTCTTTCCAAACTTGTAGTTCTCTCTCCAAAAATCAGTCCAGATCCTTATACTCTGGAGGAAAACAATAAATTAGTCTGTCTACTACCAACCTATCTACCTACCCATCTACCTCTATCTATCTATCTATCTTTCTATCTATATCTATCTATCTATCTATCTATCTCCCTTGTGCTTTCGTGATAGCCTTATAGGAAAATACGAGACTTATTCAGTAATGAGAGGTGAATGATGAGCAAGTGGAAACTGGTTAACAGTGATGACTCCAGAATTCAATATGGGTGTGGCTTATGAGTAGTTTCCTTCTTATTAAGTTTGGTAACAAGCACACTTTTTACTTAGACTGCGTATTTATTTCATATAGATTGTATATTTATTTGGGGAAGCTTTTTGTGGGACTTAGGACTGATGGAGAATAGAGGAGTCTCAGTTAGCTCAATCCATTCTTTAGCTCCTCCACTGCTGGTATAATTTTAGAATTTAAGAAATCTAGCTGGATAAGATATCCTGAGCATGATGCTAACAGGGAGTGGGGCTTAAAGAACTTGGCATTTGTACAGAGAGAGGAAATTTTAACAATCTTGTCTCCATCTCCCACTACTGTGGCTGTATAGTCAATACATTTTAAATTTTATTTTGCATCCAATGTGTTACATTTTCAGATTAATGTATGTATATTCAGTTATCTTTAGACAAAATGACTTACAAATACGTGAAATATTTCAGTGTTACTTACCCCAAATATATTCTCTTGGACTGATAGTTTCTATGTCTACTTGTCTTTATTTGAATATTTAATAAATATAAACACCTGTCCTGTATAAACTGAAGTAGAATCATTGAAATATAAAATATAGACTTTATCACTGATAGATCAATGAGAGAACTGAAGAAGTACTAGTAGGAAAAGAAAGGGACATTTCTGAATTACCTAGTTTTAAGGGTAGATATTAATTGCTTTATTTGTTGTGAGAACTAAATAAGAGCAATAAACTACATCTGGTGGGAGACAGTAATGAGTATCAATGTTCTATTCAAGTATATTGATATAACACTTTTACCCATGTAATCCTGCATCATTATCCCTTGGAATGCTTTTAGTTAGGTTTCTGAGAGTTGGTGCTCATTTTTTAATGATTAAAAATAACACAGGTATAACATAGGTATAATCGGGTAACAGAATGGGCTAAACTCAGTGGTGATTCAAACAAGAGATGAATTTAATGTTCTCCAGTAAACCCCTTTGACCATGCTGTTAAATTCCCTCTCTGCACTAATGAGTCACACCTTGAACAGACATCATGGATTTCTCTTAACTGTAAGAGCAGTCTTAGCTTGGCAGTTAAGCCTCAATGTCACCTCTAAATATGTTCAGTTCAATCAAATGTAACAAATTCAATTTCACACACAGTTCAAGTTTTCTCTCATTCTTAAGACTCAGTCAAGTCTGGCTCATTAGCCCTGCCACAAAGAAGGGAGGCATAGTCTATTATTTCATTCAGTTTCCTGTCTCCATCCACTCATCCCAATCTATTGTCTTCTGAGTCTTGCAGAGTTAAGGTAGGAGGACTTTTAGACTTCAGTGTCTCTGAGTGTGTCACATGCTCAAATTCTGTTCTTTCCATGGAACACAGATGGGTTCTCTGTTCCCGTGGAACTTCTATACTGCATAGTTCTCTAGGCGACATCTCCACTCCTGCTCACATAGGTTCATCTCACTACTTCTTAATGTTGGTGTCCCCCTCCCATGGCAGGAAGCCCTCAGGGTGGCTTAACTTGGTTAACTTTCTTCAGTATCTACTTGCCGTGTAGGAAACTAGTACATCTTTTGTGTATTATACCCAGAGGGGGTGGGCTGACTCTTGCTGCCCTCTCTGTAGTTAAACTCTTGCCTTGAGAAGACTCTGGGACAGAAGCTCCCAAATTTCAAAGAATATAAGTTGAAGCTCCTAAGGACTTTTTACCGTATTCCACTTAGGTGGCAGCATGGGTGGGCCTGTGAACAAATGAAGCTTAGCAAGCATCCAGCCAGGGTAATGCCAGTTTCCCCTTCTTGTTGTCAGCATTAATTTCTAAGAGTGTTTCTTTGGGGAGCAGAAAAATCACTTAAAGGAATAGCATCCCCTGCCTTTCCCCTGGATATGAAATGGTGTGGAAAATATCCTAGAATGCCACACTTTCTGCCAACTTTCCTCTTCAACAAAATTATGACTTCTGTTTTGTAAGCTGGATGGAATTGTGGGAATGACAGCGAAAAACCAATTTGACTCCCTCTTAGAAAACTCAAGCGTAAGGTGTCTGAAAGCTTTTCGGCTGTTCTGTTTGGAACATGGAAATACTACTTGTTGTCCTCAGTATGGGGCTTTAGCCAGAATTCCAAGACAAAGGAAAGGTCCCATTCAACATATTATGACACATGGTCTTTGAAAGTTTCAGAGAAGCACAAAAAAGAAAATTAAAATCACCAGTCGTTTCTCCACTGCTAAAGTTTTTGTGTCAATGCCTATTATCCTTCTTAGCTAAATGTATGCAAATATATATAGTCAGAATAATATTTTATAGATCCTTTTGATTCTTGCTTTTCTACTTAAATTATTCAAATACAATTCATTGTTCTCATAAAGTGTACTTCTCATTGTGCATAGGTTTGCATTATTTTATAAAATTTGCAATCACAAGAACATTTGCATTGTTTCTGGTGTTTCCTTCTTACATAATGCTTTGCTTTTTAATTAATTTATCAAATATATTTTGAGTGCCACTATGTGCCTGTCTCTGATATATGCCTAGAATACATCAGAAAGCAAGACAAATGCAGCATAAATCTGTGAGAACAAAGGGGTAAGAGGAAGCTTTCGGGGTATATATATTATATGTTTACTGTCTTGGTTGTGGTGGTGGTTTCATGGGTGTGTGTGCATGTCAAAACTTAACAAATTTTATATTTTTAATATGTGCCATTTATTATATTTCATTTATACCTCTATAAGCTTTTAAATAGCAAAAAAAAATCTAATGAGAGAAGACAGTTTTCCTAAGTATATTTAGACATTATGGGTTAATATCTGAGAAGGCTGAGCCAAAGATCTGTTAAGAAACCAGTGGTATGTAAGGAGCTAAGAGGTTGCTAACTTACAAGTCAAATGGAAGAAAGACTGAAAATTGTCCAGTATTTGACTTAATGCATGGGACTGTATTTTCTTATTATTTCTGTCACAAAATTACCAAACGCGGTGGCTTAGAGGAACACAAATTTATTCTTTTTTAATTCTGGAGACTAGAAATTCGAAATAAGTTTCACTGGGTTAAAATGAAGGTATCAGAGGGCCTGATTCTTTCTGAAAGTTTTTTTTGGGGGGTAAATATGTTTCCTTGCCTTTTGTAGCATCTAGAGACTGGCTACATTTCTTGACTCATGACAGTTTCTCAAATCACTCCAACCTCTTGCTTACATCATCCCATCTCCTGCTACTGACCTGTAGTAGTGTCTCCCTCTGCCTTCCTCTTAAAAGGCCACTTGTGATACAGCATTCGGCCCACCTGGATAATACAGGCTACTCTCCTAATCTTAAAATACTTCATTTAATCACATTGGCAAAGTCCCCTTGGCCAGCTAAGGTAACGTATTCACAGAATCCCAGGATTAGGATGTGAACATCTTGTGAGCGGGGGGGGGGGGGGGGGGATATTATTTAGCCTACCACAGAGGTTATTGTAGAAATACTAAATAATGTATTTCAAGTTAAAGAGAGTTGGGAAGGGAGTGAATGAGAACAATGAAGGCAGCAGGTATAAATGATTTTGTAAGAATTTTGTTGTAAGTGGGGAAGAGAGAGAAGCTGGAAGTGAGAAGATAAATGAGTCAGGAGAAGGAATTTGATTATAATGGGAAATATTGAACATGTTTAAATGCTGATGGGAAAAGTCCAAAGGGCAGCAGAGGGTGAAGATAGAGGAAAGAGATAACAGGTGTTCACATTTTCTGAGAACGCCAAGGAGCTGCGCTGAGGAGCCAGGAAGGACTGAACATCTCCATTTACTCAGAAGCATTTGTGAAAAGATTTGGGAGTAGATTACTATAACTGTAGAGGACAATTTCTTTCTTTTTTCCCAATTTATTCTTGGTTAATATTTATTATTTTTTTAAAAACATTTATTTATTTATTTATTTGCACTGGGTCTTAGTTGTGGCAGGCGGGCTCTTTAGTTGTGACTCCAGGGCTTCTTAGTTGAGGCTCATAGGCTCCTTAGTTGCAGCACGTGGACTCCTTAGTTGCGGCAGATGGGCTCCTTAGTTGCAGCTCACCAGCTCCTCAGTTGTGGCATGTGAACTCTTAGTTGTGGCATGCATGTGGGAGCTAGTTCCCTGACCAGGGATTGAGCCCAGACCCCCTGCATTGGGAGCACAGAGTCTTATCCACTGCGCCACCAGGGAAGTCCCTTGATTAATTTTTAAAAGACATTACGTAACTATTTCTTTGCTTTATGGTTAGTTTTTAAATTACACTGTTTTCTTTCTCTCCCTCTCTCTCAAAGAAAATATTAAAAACTCCAAACTATGTTTCCTAGAAATCTAAAATGAACAACAAAATCGCTGCTGAAGAAAGCTGTGGTTTTGTAGATCTGCATGATTGCTTTCCTTCATATTTTGAATTTCAGTTTTTTTCTAACTTTGCACTGGTTTGAATTTTTTTGTCAGACTTTACTGAACTGTACTATCAAGTGAACTACACTGAATGAGTTATTGTTCCCCAAGGTTTACCCTTAACATTTCATATCACTATTTTTTCTTCCTCTCTTCCCATTGTCATTTCTGTGCATCCCGAATACAACAGATCATGGCTTCCACTGGGATCTCCAGGTAGAGCATTTCCAAGGGTTCCTATAATTGGTGTCTGCTATGCCTGCTCACTGAACGTTATGTAAATGATGGCAGGGACTAAGAACCCAGAGGTGTGTGTATGTGTGTGTGATCCTGTATGAATGGATGTGTGTGAGTGCATTTGAGTGTGTAAATGATCTCTGTGTGTATGTTGATGTGAAGGGGATAACTGGAAGATTTTAGTAACAATTTTCAAATCAGGATCTTCCTTACCCTGTCTAGTGTAGTGATAAATTTTTCAGTTTGTAATACAACTTTATACAACTGTTGGGCATTTATTGTTTAAAAGTCAAAGTACTAGCAGCTGTTAAGGAAAATAGTTCTGTTCTTAGAAAGTAAAAAAATCTATTGGGAGAGTGGTTGAAAAAGGAAGGGGGAAGAGCTAAGTAACTAGAAATATTAGGAAAGGTGACAGTGGCCTAGGGTCTACTTTATACTGGGTAGTCAGACACAGCCTCTCTAAGGAGGTTCCTACTTAAGCTAAGCCCTGAATATCAGTTTTCCAACCAGGTTGTTGAACTGAAAGTTATATGTCATTAAGGATATTAGTATTATGGAATTTCAGAGAAGATGCTAATCTGATTTGACTGTGGGGTCCAGAAAGTTTTCAGATAAGATAAGGCATTTCAGAGAGATGGGACACAGGCAGGAAGGAACAGAGGGTGGAGGGATAAATGTAGCTATGGGAATGAACTAAGTGATGGAGCCCATGGCGAGGAACAAAGGGGCGAGTCCTGGAAACAGAAACAGCTTCATCTTGGTTGCAGCTGAGGGTAGAATTATGTGAAATAAAGTGGAAAAGGTGTTTGAGATCATATTGTGTAGGGTCTTAAATGGTTGTGTGGAGAATCTGTATTTAAAAGTTCACAACGTAGCAGCATTAAAAGTACAAAAGAATGACACAATTGAAATTAGAATAATGAGAGCTGCTATTTGTTGACGTTACTATGTGCCAAGTACTTCATATATACTATCCCTTTTTATATACTCCTTACAAAGTTGTAGAAGTTTATTATCACAGGTGAGTTAATCTGATGCTCAGCCATGGGAAGTAATCTGCCTGTAAGTCACAGTACAAGAAGGGATTTGAACTGAGGTCAGAGAAATGCCTCAAGTCAGGGAGGCCAATTAAGAATCTGGTACAATTGTTGAGGTGTAAGATGTAAGGGGACATGAATTACAGTAGTGACCACGAGCCCAGAAAAGAGAAGATGCAAAGTCTATAAGATATAGGATCATATTTGATGTAAAGAAAAAAAAAGGAATAAATATTTTAGATTATATAATCCAAGATGATACCATGGTTATTATTTTCAATTCTAATGCTATTAATATTTTTTCTAACTATTGTTTTTAGCATTTTAAACAAAATATATACTCAGTATATGAAATTTTAAAAGTACGTAATAATAGGAGAGAGGGAAAACTTTCCTAATTTCCTAACACTGCTAATGCTTTCGTACCTATTGATAATCACTGCTAATGCTTTGGTACCCTTCTGAACTTTCAAAAGTATATGCAGAGATATCTGAAGGATTCTTTTAAAAACACTTTAACATGATTATTATTGTACTGTAGGTGGAAGTTACAACCTAACTTTTACATTTTACATTGAATTACCATTGCTTTTTCATATTGTTGTATAAACTTCAAAAATATTTTACCATCTGTATAATAATGGGTTTCCATTACCTTATTTAATCATCTACTTACTGTTTCCATTTAGATTGTTTCTGGTATATTTTTAAAGATAGCTTTTATGTGCAGTTTTTTTTTTTTTTGCATTCAAGATTGTATACTTAGAATGGATTTTCAGAAATGAAATTATAAAATCAAAGAATTTGGCCATTAGAAATTGCATGAAACATACTACCAAAATATTTTTCAAAGAGTTTTGCCAATTTAAATTCATGTCAATAATTTTTGAGAGCTACATCTCACTACAGTCTCAAAAGCAAGGAATATTATATTTATAACATGATATCAAAGGAGAAATTTAGACCAGTGCTTTAAAATAATAAATGCCAGTGAGATATGTCACATCGCTCTGCAGGAGTTGCAAAAAGTAGGTTGCCAAGACATGGTTAAATGACTCCTAAGTCTCTTACCACATAGAAAAAAAAAAAGTGAAGAGGGTAGATGGAGTAAAGGTTGTTAAAAGGATTTTGATTTGGGGAGGGAGCTGCTAGTTTTCTGTGTATTGGACACATTTTCCAAGTGAGGTGGGACTGGGGTACCTACTCCTCCCTTTAAATCTTATAAAATAAGTTTGTACAGCACAGATGGAAAACCCAGAATTGGGTCCTGTTCCACTGGAGGATTCAATGGACCTGGACTCTGATTCCTTCCTGAGAAATCTCAAGTTTGAGAAGTCGGCTGGGTATTGAAGAAGATGTGGCTCCGCTCTCTGAGTTTGTTATGGGAACTAGACAGGATCGCGTGAGAGTGAGACAGGGTGGATTTAGGCCAGAGGCCCTGGGCAGGTGTACACACATCATCAGAGACAACCTGGAGGTGAGGCTGTCTTCTTGGGCTGGTAAGTGAAGGAGGCCCTCAGATGCAGAGAGATGTATTTCTGTAGAGCTTGGTTTTACAGGAGAGAGAAGCCTAGCCTGGGTATAGGTCTTTAAAGCAGTGAAAAAGGCTGCTGAAAGAAAGGTCAAGCTTTAATGAAGGTTTAATCATTTGCCAGCACCAGAGAGTATTTTGGTAACTTCTTGCCTTATTTTCCCCTCCAACCAGTAGTTTGGGGTCTGTCCTTTTCACCTGTGGGCAGAGCAGGAGCTCACTCCACTGAACAAATTTATAGGGACAACGAGAGATTAAAATAAAGGGAAAGGGGAGTCCTACAACTTTGTTTTCATTTATATTTATTTAGCAATCTGTGAAGTTTAAGATTTTTGACAGTTTGATTAACCAGCCATATTTCTCTTTTAAAGTATCAATAAGCATATTTATTTCTTTCAATAGTAGTCTACTTAAGTTTTTAAGGGAAAAAAAGAAAACATGAATATGGCTTCTATGACATGAGTTGGATTATGCAGGAAATCACGAGCACCTATTCTTGAAAATCCTTCATGCAATAAGCAAAACTTCCAATAAAAACAAGTATAAATTTGAATGGTAAATCTTTGTATTCTAATCAAATACCTAAAAATATTCTTTTCTACACTTTCTATTTGATGACTTTGTAGTTTCTGTATGTATATTGAAGTTATATTTCATCTTAGTTATAGCAAAAATAGCAAAGTGCTATTTAGAAGAGTTTGTGGCCGCGTAGGAGTCAGGCAGTGTGTGTAATGGAAAAGGCACCAAAATTTAACCGCAGAAGAGCATTGTTCAGTTCAGCCCCAGCTTTGTCTCTTACTAATTATGTGGCATTGGAAGAGTAGTTTAACCTCAGAGTCTCAGGTTTTAAATATATGAAAACAGAGAGAGTTGCCATATAGACTAAAACAAGATGGTGTATGTGAGGCAGAATGGAGTAGTTTGTGTCTTGGCCTCCTACTCCCCTGTTCCCCCCACACTCCTACCTCACGCTTACTCCTTCTATTTGTAGGGAGGGTGTCTTTGGGTGTCAAGTCAGACAGATAATCTGTGAGCATAATAGCATCAAAGCTCTTTTAAAATAGGCAGTCAATACAAGCAAGAGAAAAATCTGTTGATATTTCTTTTTGAAGTGCCTTAATAGGATCAGCTGGGGAAATTTTTCAGATTTTCAAAAGTTCCCCCAAACTTAATACATTATCAGTAAGAAAATAAACAGTGATTTCCTAAACGTGAGCACTCTCTTTCTGCTCTCCTCCACCTACCACATGGAAAGCAATGTGGCACTAATCATTATTTCTTCAGCAGTGCAAATTACCTTAATTATCTTAAACACAGGGTTCCCTTTCATGTTGTAGCCAGAAGGGTGAGCTTGTTAAAAACTTGTCCCACCATTCTCCAAAGTGCCATTCAGGGGTCCACTCATGTGCCTCTCATTAATGATAAAGACCTGTGTCTAAAGGAGTGTGCAAAACCCCAGAGAGTGTAAAGATTCAAAGTGTTATTGAGGCCAAACCATCTTCTCTATAGGTGAGCCTTCCGGGTCATGGTAGATTCACCCAGATGAAATAAAGTGTAGAATTTTCCATGTGCCTGGGCCTCCTGTGCAATCACTCAGTGCAGAGCTTTAGATCACCTCCTCCATACTGAATACAAATTACCCAATAAAACAAATAAAAGCTCTCTGAGGCTATATCATACATCATATAAATTGTTTAGCTCCATTGGAAGAACAGGTATTATGCAGGTCAAGTAGCAAAGTTAAATATCCAAATTTACAAAATTTAGAAGTAATTGTTTAAAATCAAAATGGAAATTAATTCCTTTCCTCCTTTCAAAAACTATTTCATAAAATTAAAAGTACACCTCAAAAAGCCAAATATATGCCCATTTTCTTTATATAACTTTCATGTGTATATAACTTTTATTAATGTAGTTTTATAGGGGTGAGGATTCTAAAGAAAATATGTCTATTAAGTATTGCAGAACTACGAGGGATTGCTTATTCAGACCCTTGATTAAAACAATACTTCCAGGTTTGAGGATTTTTATCCTCTACTGGAGAACTGAACAAAACCCCTGTAATTTAGTTATGCAACATTACTCAGTTTAACTGGCACTTTATGTTCTCCCATGTTCAAACACGAATGGGGGAAGAACATTCCTCATCCATCAGAGGACATGGACTGTATTTTGTTAGGATAGTCATCTTGTTATGTCCCATTCAGCTCAGCCCCATTAAGCTTTTGGGCCTAGAATTGCTGTCTGCTGCCAGGATTAATATCTCAGTATTTTCCCCCCTTAGTTTATGGTTACTTTTCAAGAATTAAATGATCATTCAGAAAGTTGGCTTCAGTTTATGAGCTGTTAAACCTATGGTAGATATGATACAGCAAAAGGGAAAGCATAAAAGTTATTAGTAGCAACTTTCCTTTGCAGATATTTTCTGGTCCCTTTTTTTTTTTTTTTTTTCTTTAAGACCAAAGATCCATATTCCTTCCTAAGCCTTCCTCCTGTGTGATTCCAGGTTTTATATCAATGTGGACCAGGGTCCCCCAGGTAATAAAGGGACGCTTATCCAATAAGCATCAATATTTCTTCCTTTAAAATGGCAGTTTTCCACATACGTTACTTCCTCTTTCTCCCACCATCATATTTATTCTGCAAGTGAGGTAAAACACTATATGCCATGGTAATAAAGTCTAGATAAATGAAAAAACTGTCATGGAATGAAAAAGGGGTTTTTTGGTGCTCAAGATTGTGTGTATGACTGTTGATAAAAAGTGTCAGATTGACAGCTCTGGAAATTAAAATTTGTAGTCTACAGAATGGATCAGCAGTTGGTGGGAGCAAGAATCATCATCATCAGTAAACAATATTTGTTGAACTACACTTTACGTATATCAGCTAGCTCAGGCATAAATCTCTGTTAACTCTCTACAATCAGAGTATTGTTGCATTAAATGGAAATTTATGAATGAATATTTGAATTACCATAGATGCCCAAAATGTTTAATTTGTTTGCTTTACTGCTGGTCATGTGCTTTGCCAGTTTCTAACTTTTAGCAGACTTAGGAAGCTCTCTATTGTTTTTTCCTCAGGGAACTACTTACTCTGGCAATACTTGGCTAGTGTCATTCACAAATACAAATAGATGCTAAAAAAACAAAACAAACAAACAAAAACGCTGCTCTGTTATACCTGTGTCCTGAAACAGAGAATAAGAGTGAAGCACACAACATTTTTTCAGTGGATAAATTCACCATGTTTATTCTCTGTAGATAAGTTACATAATTGAAGACTTCTATATCCCTCTTCTGTAGTGGTTTACACTTGGTTTCCTTAAGGACTGTCTCTTTCTCTCTCTCTTTTTTAAAATTCAAACTGAGTTAGGGCCCACAAATTAGAGAAGAGTTTGAGAATATTTAAAACAGTAAAAAAGTAAGCATGTAATTATAAATCCTGTTAAAATCTAAGGGCCTCATTAACCATTGCATTTTTAAAACTCACCCCCAGTTTCCAGCTCACTGATATTTCAAAACCTTCCATAACACACTGTCCCCATACCACACTCCCGTCTCAGCACATGTCTGCTCCTGGGCCCGTTAACCTTCCTCTTTTTTTTGGTGCCACTCTGACTTATTTATATATTCCACCGTAGGGAAATCGGTTGTTTGCGTATGTTTCTCCCATTAGACTGAGAGTTTATTGAAGGAAGGTTCTCAGTTGGTGGCATCTTTGTAAACTCATCCTGGTTGCCTCACACAGGACCTGGCACACTCTGGATACTCTGTCAATATGCGTAGAGTAAATATATGTGTCTTATGACAACATCTGTTCCTTCCAATCATTGCCGCCACTCATATTTCATCCTGTGTTTGTTTGCTGGACGAACTCTAAAACTTTGGATTGTTTTGAGGAATAACTTAGACGTTTTCTCTGAACTGATATTTTCAGGTCTTGGGTGCACTGGACCTAAATCCCTTAAATAAGCAAATAGTTTTCAGGGAAGCAGGCTACCAGCCAGCCCTCATTGGCAGGGTCTGAACTTCTCTAATGAGGGCTGGCTGCTATTCTGAGCCAAGAGCCCTGTCTGTCTGTTTCCATTTAGCAGCAAAGTCCTTAATCTTCATCATCCTCAAACCCCCATTTGTTTTCCAATTTTTCTCACATTCTTAACATAAGCCAAATAAAGTAGTTCCATTTCCTGTCCATTTTAATATCATATTTTTACAGGATACTCATGGATATCAGATTTTTCTGCGTCTTTCCCACTAACTAAACCATTCTTTCTGCTTTCAATCTGTGGAGAAAAATCTTGCTCCACTGGCTTTTGATTCTGATTAAGAGTAGCCTTCTCTGTCACAGAGAACTGATAGTATGTGACAGTAGCTGGATGTGTACACAAATAACTATACTGCAGTTTTGATAAGCACAAGATGTGAAATATGTCCAAGGACCACGGAATATAGAGGAGAGATGCTCTCTGCTTGGAGATGTCAAGGACTGACTCCAGAGTCTATCAGACAAACCACAGGGCCAAGGGCATTTCGGAAAAGTCTGCAGCATGTGTAAAGGCCCAGAGGCATGACAGAGCATGGAGTGGGCAACTGCTGGAAGTTCTGTATCTCTGAAGCATGTAGTATAAATTTGGAAGTTGTGGGAGATATGGTTATAGCATTGAAGGGGGTTCAATATGAGAGACATAGTACAATTAGGTACCCGTTTTAGAAAGTTAACCCTGGCATCAAGGTAGAACCTAAATTAAAAGGAATGAGAATCATCGGTACATCCAAGTGTTCTAAAGTGAATATCAAGGCATTTAAAGATAAAATAATAGAATCACAGGGTTCAGGGATTAACCATTTTCTATCCTGGAAAAAGGAAGCTATTTTAAAGGGTTACAAATTGTGAGGATGAGTAAGAACTCTAGGGAATAACAGTGCATAGTAATGGAGACGTTGGAAATTTGAATATTGAGCACTGAGTTATGTGTACATAATTGAGAATTCTAAGGTTGTATGTGTATAATAAAAGGCTCACAGAATTAAACAGTAATATACATGAGCATCTGTGATGTGCTCTGTGCCTTGCTATATGGAAAGGATATAAGTGAAGAGTAGAGAAGAAGAAAAGCTCCCTGATTTTCAGGAGTTGGGGACCAATATAAAACTGAAACAAGTTTCAAATGAGTTCTGAATTGCAGATTTTAATGTTGTGGGACTTCAGAAATAAGTTAGATCAATGCCTTCATTCTACATGCCAGATGTATACAGTTTGGAGGAAGTGATGGTCTAGCGTGATCCCAGGGGATCACGGGAGTGAAAGTAGAGAGAAAGGATGGAGCCTAATTCATTTGTAGAATTGGAGACTGGCTGGAACATAATTGGTTTAAAATCAACAGAACATGTTGAGGAATAGCAAGGAGAAGTTGGTGTAAGTGCAGTGGAAACAGATTACAGAGACTGCCTCATCACTCAAACAGGGAGATTCAATGGTGGAGTTGGGAATTGGGAAGCCCTAAAGCTTTTGCCTTTCATGGCATGGGGGAGAGACAAAATAAAGGTGTTGCAGGAAGGCTGGTCTTGGGGGAGATGTATATGATGCAGTCACAGAAGGCTCAGAGTAGCTTCCAAAAAAGAGTTACCAATCACCCAATTGCCTTCACAACATGAGACCTCAAAATGCTTCCTTTTGTGCCCTTCTTGTGTCTAGACACAACTTCTGTTGGCCGTTACAATTTTTTTTTTGATACATTGCTCATAGCCAGAATGCAGAAGATACCCCACTTCTATGGAGAATGTGAAGACGTGAGTTTTATGCCACTACATGTAAAGATCCTGCTACTACAGGTAAAGATTCTTGCTAGTGGTTTCCTCCGATGTGACTTGAGATATTTTACTTTCTTCCTTCTCTGCTAACCTGTGTACATACTGAAAAAAAAAAAAAAAAGGAAATCAGGAACTGTATAGTACTGAGCACAAGGTATGCGTTACACATACTTTCTGAATAATATAATACATAAAAATAAATCTGTGGATAGTTAGAGAAACCTCCTCATTGTGGAGGCTGTAAACCTCTTTTTTTTTCCTGGACATTTAGCTAAATCTGCAGGTAGACATAGTAAACCCTGCTCTCCTATTCCAGCACATATTGTAACTACAAACAACTGAGGCTGATTTCCACAGCCACGTTAAAAAAGTTAGGCCTGCCGTTGAGTTCCACTTCTGTAACACTTGGCTTTCATATAACAGTTTTCAAGCTTCATTTAGTTGGTACTGAAGAGCCCACTGTTGCTATAATATGTATGGAAAAATGATTCTAGTCAGGCGCACTAAATTCCTTGAGTAAATATGTGTAGTGGAAAGAAGAAACACATTAGGTCTGGTACTAGTTTGAGGCCTGGCAAATGAAATACTCTATGAACTTCTAGTTTTAAAAAATGAATTCAATGCTGGAAACGCAAGCTTTGTGGCAGCATTGCCATGACTGGCTGCTGTTGGAGAGCTGACACAGTTCCGATAACACTGTGTTCACGTGGACCAAATCTGTGAATTTAGGAAGGAAAAAGAAGGAGCAAAGTCAAGGAGGCAATTACTGTCAATTATACCCCAAAGGCTATATGTGGAAAACATTAATAAATCACTGAAAAGTAAAGAGCTGGGAAACTGCCATTTAAGTGGAAAACTTGTATATCAGAAGTAGCAAACTAGAAGCAGGTGGTATGAATCTGGCATGGACGTGTGTTTTGTTTGGCCTTCGTGTTTTAAAAACGTAAACTTGTCTGTCTTTATGTATGGCTTGTGTTCTCTGCCTCTCCACTTCCCCTATCACGCTCTGCTGTCTTATACTATCATTCTCAATTCTTTTATGCACCTGATGTTATTCAAGTTTGCACCACCTAGAATAATTTTTTGAGGTTTTTTTTTTGTAACAGTATTATATTGTAGTAGAAAAACTTTGAAGGCAAAAGACTTGAGATGAAATTTGAATTAAGTGATTTGTTGACTGTGCAGTGCATGTCTATAAACTTTATTGTTCTCCTCTTTAAAAGAAGAGGCAAAAATAACACTACCTGCTATGCTTATCCCATAGGCTAACCCAGGCTAAATGTGGAATTACAAGTAATATACAGTAGGAGGATATTTTTCACCCTAAGCGTGGTATGGTTAGCTATTATTTTGTTTCAAGATGAAGAACTTTGTTTCTTGAATCCTTTAATTCACAGACATTTCACGATGATTATAACTGACTTTGGGAATCATGTGTCTGGGCCCTTTCAAGTTTCTGCTCTACATATGTCATTAGATCTCAGACTTGACTGCACAATGGAATAAATGGTGGAGCTTTAAAAAATACTTATGACTTCCCCAGTAATTCTGAGTTAATTGATCTGGGGGTGGTCTGGGCTCTGGAGTTGAGGCTGTTTTGTTTTTGTTTCTGTTTCTGTTTGTTTTTACACTCCCCAGTTGATTTTAATGAGTAGTCAATGCTTGAGAACTATGGCTTACACTGATTCAGTAAAAGTATCACTTAAAAAAAAGAGAAGAAAAGAAAAGAAACATCACTGAATTATAAATTTAGCCAAAACTGATCTGGTCATTCTCAGACTATTTTGTAGTAAAACAGATATTGCTGGTTAGTTATTCCATCTTTTAATTCAGTGATTCTCAAAGTGTGGGCAGTATTAGTACCACCTGGTATAATAAGCTGACTAATGGCCCCCCAAAGATGTCCTAATCCCCGGAACTGATGAATGTTATTTACATGGCAAAAGGGACTTTGAAGGTGTAATTAAGTTAAAAATCTTCAGATGAGTACAATAGCCTGGGTTATCCAGGTGGGCCCAGTGTAATCACAAGCATCCATATAAGAGGAGGTGGAAGAGTTCAAGTCAGAGAAAGTATGTAAGGACAGAAGGTGGGAGTCATAGAAAAGCGAAGAGGTTACTGCTGGATGCATCGCTGGCTTTGAAGATGGAGCAAGGGGCCATAAGTCAAGGAATATAAGTGGATTCTAGGAGTTGGAAGAGGTAAGGAAATGGACCCCTGCACCCCCAAGCAAATCTGCCAACAATTATTTTAGCCCTTTGAGACCCAATTTCAAATTTCTGACCTCCCAAACTGTAAGATAACAAATTGGTGTTGTTTTAAGCCACTAAGTTTGTGGTGATTTGTTATAGAAGCAATAGGAAACTGATAACCTGGAAATTCATTAAAAATACAAATTGTCAAGGCCTCTCCTGGACCTACCATATCAGGATCTGTAGAGGGTGCGTTCAGTAATTCAGCCTTTCATGAGCTCTCCAGGTGATTCTGATGCACAGTGAAATTTGAGAACCATTGCTTTAGATTATGTTAGTTTCTTTTCTTTCTAAAATTTATGGTTTGAATGGCTTTGAAGTGGGAGAGTATGTACAAACACTCGATTTGATTACAGAAAGTTTTATATAGGGAAATAGATTAAAAATAATCCTTTGAAGAAGGCATTTAAACTGAAGCTAGTTTGGGGAAGATTCTCAATGTCTGGCATGATCGCTAGCCTTGTAAAAATGTGTGTTTTAAGAGAGTTCTGATCTTTAGTACAGAAATTACGGACTTCAACTTAACACATTCTTATTTGGTGAGCACACAATTGATAATATCACTAGACATCCCTTCTTGTTATAGGAGGCTTTGAGGAAGAGGTAAAGTCAACCTAGGAATCCCAAATCCTATCTTCTTTTCGGTTTCAGTCCTATTCTCACAAGAAGTTTAATTTGAACCTGAAGTGGAACAGCTACCATATATTCACATGCTTTAAACGTCCATGCATTGTCAGAGAGAGTGGGAGGTGGAGAATTTACATTTTAACAAAATGTTTGTAATTTCAAAATACCTTGATTGACTACCGCCC
Organism: Balaenoptera physalus; assembly: GCF_965194825.1. NCBI lineage: Eukaryota > Metazoa > Chordata > Mammalia > Artiodactyla > Balaenopteridae > Balaenoptera > Balaenoptera physalus. Next base: position 89,697,223 of record NC_138887.1, on the reverse strand, counting down.
AGTGAGTGAAAAACATATGCAGTCGGTAAACGTGGAAATTCTCTGCTGCTTTGATTCTCATAATGAAAACTTCAAGCAGCCCCACATCTGTTCCCTTAGGTCTATCTAATCCCATTGTGTCTGTTTAAACTGTTGGCAAGTATGCGCATGGTTTTGAAGACTAGGCGCCTCTCTGTGGGGAGCAGCATAGAGACTACTGATTTATATCCCTAAGGCTTCTGATGTATTGAAAGCCCAAAATTTCCACTTTGACATTGAATGGTGACTAGTTTAGCTACTATAATATTACCAATCCGGCAGCTCTTGAAACTGTCTGTATGTGAACTTTTCATTTGACCCAACTGGGTACTCTACATTTGTCACTTGAACCTAAGAACAATCTTCTAAAAACGTTGAAGTCACTTCTCCTTCTGTTATTTATAGCATGGCTGGTAATTTCTTCGTCAAACTACGTAACTGTATTTTATCATACTTTTAAAAATATGGTATGAGGATCTAAAGTTCAGGGAAGTATAACAATCAGTTGAAGAATACTAACCAGACAAGTAATCATACAGTCTTGTGTCACCTGACATGCAGTGAACAAGCTGATGAATGAGTCAGGATTTAAATGGTAATTATCATTCATCATTATAATAGACTTATTAATTCATAAATTCTTGGTAAGCCAATTTTCTATAAAAAGGTTAATAATAAAAGTGGAAGAGAAAAAAAATAGCCTCAATGTGATAAAAAATGTAAGAGCTAAAATATCTTTACTGCCACATATCCCTCCTAATTATCCAGTAGTTTTATATTAAATGTTTCTTAATACAAGACTATATTTTCTCAGTATTTTAAAAGAACAAAAAGTACAATTTCTTTTATTACTCACCCCTCACACTCCCCTATATGAACCAGCATAAATATAATAACCAAACTGAGATAATATTTGCATGCTCTAAATTATAATATAATCCCAAATAAACTGAGATGGTTTTAAACAGTGATTCTTATTAATTAGTAAATGTCAAGGTATCACATTTCAAGTTGTTTACTGGACTAAATCTTGCATTCCACACAGTAGCAGTATACATATATCTGCTTCAGATTTATGTGGATAAAAATGACAAATTGAGCCAAACATAAGCATGATTAAGTTTTCTTTAGTTTGAAAATGCCAATCAGCCATCTTGAAATCAATTTCAACAATACCAGTAAAGCATTTTTGTTGCACTCCATCCCTTAATAGAGCTACAAAAGGAAATGCAACAACTACAGAAGAAAAAAAATAAGATCAGCTCTAAAAGCTGCTAAAGTTTAATCCTAAAAAGTCAAAGATAAAACTTATTGAAATTATTTCTTAAAATTCTTTAAACAGTCATTTAAAATTGTTACTGTTGATTATATTCAGAGAAATAGGACAGATTCTATTTGCATAACTTTTGCTCTCAGTTTGGAACATGAACAACAAAATGCTGTGATTAATGATTTTTACTATTCTTTTTGTTTTCCTGGAGATAGTTGGCATAAAAATGGGCTATCAACCGTGTCAAATTGAAGTAAGTAGGAATAAAATAAATCAAAATCCTTAAGTTGAGTCAACTATAGAGTCAGAATATGATACTCCACTGGACAAATTTGCATCCAATTTTGGGGGGAAATTTTTGGTCATCAAAATAAGTGCATTTCCCATTAAGTTGGCAATAAAGCTTGAGGGAGAAAGATCACATTCTTTACTGTAAAACTGATACTATAAAGATTATATGAGATCACATGTATAGATACAGATATGTAAACTGTAATGGGATTTCAAATAACAGAATAATTATGAATTTCAAATTTTCCTTTATATGCAATAAAAGTTAATAGTACAGTAAAGATCCAAATCTCTAGGCCATAGGCAGATAACCTGCTGTTAACATTAGTGATTGGAATTTTGTTTAAATAATAGCTATATAATTAGGACCACATTGCCTGACAAATGTTTGGCACATACAGCTTCCAAGGTTTCATACACCTTGGAAAGAAAGAAGGAAACATCTAACAAAAGTTGATAATAGCCAAAACAACATGGAACAATAAGACCTTCCTCCCTCCCTCCCTCCCTCCCTTCCTTCCTTCATTCTTTCATTCCTTCATTCCTTCCATTCTTTATTTTTTTGTTTTTATGTTGGAGAATATGTGTGTTAGGTGAGCTCTCTGATGTCTTGCCTTGAGGCTCATTTTATGCTTCTAAAACTGAGTAATGGGATGACACATCAGACTGCAGTGGGGAATTTTCCTTTGTAATCAGAGTTCTGAGGAGATATGTTATACTGTATCGTGTTAGAAAAATTAAACAGGTCATCCATGCCTTTCCTGACTATTCTGTTCTTCTCCCTTAGTGGGCAAGAGTAGAATTTCCTGAGGAAGGATGCTCTCTGTCAGGCAGACAACCCAATGCCCAGCCAAAATAAATTAATAAGTAGACTAGTTCGTTAATTAATTAATTTAAAATAAAGAAATAAATCAAAGGCTCAACTTTGCCACTTTATCACAGACTGCCTTTGAACCTTAAACACCAGGCTGTGGCTGGGGATCTCAAGCCCTCTTTAGGTGGTTTACCAAGAGCTGCTTCTGTAACACTAGGCCTGACGATAAATGTTATGTGGCTGGTTAGAGATTGAAAAGTCATCAAGCTATAAAAGTCTGTGTTGTTGCTGAGACTCCAGAGGGCTAAGTAGTGTTGGATAATAAACTCAAGTTATATGAGAATCGGAACATTACAGACAAAGCATTACAACATGAAATTCGTAATTTATTTGAATCAACACATATATGACTAATAACAAAATAACCTCTCTCCTGAGTGTTACTTTGTTTCTATAAACATCCTATAGACCTTTGGAATCATTCTTATGTAGAAAGTTCATAGGTGTGATGTACACAATTTGTTGTTTGTGCTGGTGTTAGAACTGTTGACCTGTTACTTATTCTCATCATATCTTCCATGTAACATTTTTGCAAATATAAATGTAAAGTTCATGTATTCTCAAAATTGTTAAAATATATTGAATACATTTTCTTTCTTCCTGCGACTTCCAATTTCAGGTGTTGTTTTCAGTTTTCTAAAGTGGCAGTTTGTTATTTATTTACTCAACTAAGTCCCTGAAAAAAATCTGAAAGTTCTGACTGCTGGGTTTGTGTGTGTGTGTGTGTGTGTGTGTGTGTGTGTGTGTGTGTGTGTGTGTAGAATAACAGAAGTGCTGATCAAGAGAGGGAAATGCATTTGCACTGTAAGCACAATTCCTCGAATTCTGCCTTCCATCTAGAGACCGAAGCAATCAATCATGACTGACATGATGAGATGCAAAGAGTAAAGATGGCAGGACATGATCACCTACAGAAACTGTTATATTTATCCCATCTGTAACTCATTCATTGTTGCTCCAGTTTTCCTAACATTCTCCCACTCACCTCTGAAAAACTGGCAGAAGATTTGGATGGGTTTATTTTTATGACCTCGTGCTTTCATTCTATTCAATATTTTTGGGGAAATACCAACTCTCATGCTGACTTCTTTCATTAAATATATATTTAAAAAATATACATACTCTGAAAACTGAGAACTCTATATTTATCTAACTAGTTGATTTAGTGCGTAAGATACCTAATCTCCTAGCACTTAACAGCCAGCCACCCCATCAGGTTCCTTGGAAAAGAGAGCATGCTTATCGTGGTAACAATGAAACACTGTTTTTAGGATAGATTTCCTCTCATCTGCCAGCATAGCACATGAAATCCCAAACTAAACTGTTGGGACACATCCTTCAAGCTCCCTCACTCTTAGTTACTTCTCTCTGTGCTGACTTCTGGGGTCCTCATGAAAGAGTACAACCAGAATGCCCACTCTCCAACCTGGTTTTGACTCTCTTCCTGGGAGAAATCAAATGATAATGATTTCTTCTGCTACCAAAGGAATTTCAGAGTTCTGGGAGAAAATCGGCCTCAAGATGGAGCGAAATGGACAAATATTCCTCAGCCTTTGTTTTTTGCTCACAATGATCTCCCTTTGCCTTACAATACATACATTAGCTAGTATGTGTTATGGAATAGTGAAGCATTTATTTGTAACTTACAACACTGCCTTTATACCTAACCATATTTTATACATACTTTATGTTTTGGCAAACAGTATTTAAGCATTTCCATGTAAAAGGGCATTCCTTTGTTCTCTTTATGCCTTCACAGCACATAAAATTTCTGTTTTTCTTTCTCTGTAGACACGCAAACTTACACACACACATGCACACTCATGCATGGCATAATCAGCGAAGCAAATTTGGCAGATAAAAAACTTGGCATTAAAGAGCACAGTGTGTACAATTAAATGCATATAACATGTGGATTATCTTATCATGCCCAATTCTGACATTTAAAATTTTACATTAAACTTCCCTGGTTAGGATATCATCTCCATGCAAGCAAGAATTATTTATTTGCATATTGACCACCATATTCCCAATGATTGGCACATAGTAGGCACACATTAAATATTTGTTGAGTAAATTAGAAATATACCTTTAACCCTGAAACTTCATCAAATAAGAAAAAGATAATTTGTAATAGAAAAGCTATGACATGATTTGTGATTCGTAATTCATGAAGAGTGAGTAATGTTGATTCACAGGGAATACAAGTTTTCGTGCGGGTTCCTGACAACCTTTCAACCTTGAAAATTATTTTAGAAATTTGGTCTAAAGTTGAGAAACAGGGATTCAATATAGAGTTTCTGTTTGCAGGGAGATGGTCTTCTTGCAGATCTAATATGGAGCTGGTACACAGGTATATCTATACCAGGTATACAGATACTGAAATATTTCCATACTGGCTGATAACTATTATAAATGCTCAGCCTCAAATACTTTCTGTAGCTCCAGGCGTTTCAGTCTCCTTAAGAATTCTCTGGGCCTTCCTGCAATCCCACAAAGAAAGAGTTAGTGCCCAGTATAGCAGGGGGCCTTTTGTACTGTGGTCAGAGATCATTCTGAGTGACCAGTGCCTCTGCTGTACTGCTTGCTAAATATTTTGAATATCATCTCTGTTTTCCTGTTAGAGTTCTGGCAGGAAGCTAGTCCTTGCCATTCTCTCAAAAGTTTCATGAGAGGTGTAAAGTTGTCCTACCCACTGTGCAGAAGATCATTTAAAGGTTTGTAGAAAATGAATGAAAGAATGTGTAACTTTAATAGAGATCAACAGCATAGAACAAAGAGGCATGAGACGGGTAGCACTTCAGAGAGAACCGATATAGAGTAGAAGTCAGGGAACAGAGATAAGAGAGTAATGCCTTGTCTTGGGCTACAAGGCAAGTGGAGAACAGAACAGCTTGAGTGAATAATGATGGGAAGAAACTGAGGAGGGAGGTCAGAGACTGGACAAATGAATCTAGCTGCAGTGGTGCCTCTGTGGGCACCCAGGCAGGCTAATGCTGGCATGGTGCACATATGTGTCAGTCAAAGACATAGACATGAAATCTATCAATCTAATGGGTAAGTGGGATAGCAGAAATCCAGGCAGTAACACGAAGTAAGGCAGTCTTGGTAACCCTGTTGGCTAAATACGGAATAGATGTTGATACTGGAAGCTGAGAAACGAAGGGAGCTGGGGAAAAAAGGTTCTTGTGGCAGGATTGTATGTGTTTCATGACTCATTAAGCTAGCCAGAATTAGTGAAGCACCTTATGGATTTCAGCTTTTAAACTCAAAGTGAGGCAATCACTTGAGGTTACTCCCCTTCTTAAAACTTATTTTTCCTTTGATTTCTTCTATCTCTATACTTTTGACTTCATAACTTTGTCTCTCATTTATACCTCCAGTCCCCTCTGTCATATACCCACTAGCAGTACTCTTCACCCCAAAGTCCTGATAAGTTGCTCTTTTCAAGTGGAAAGACCTACGGTAGCTTCAATCTTTTTTTTTAAATTTAATTAATTAATTAATTAACTTATTTATTTATTTTTGGCTGCATTGGGTCTTCGTTGCTGTGCGCGGGCTTTCTCTAGTTGTGGCGAGTGGGGGCTACTCTTCGTTGTGGTGCACGGGCTTCTCATTTTGGTGGCTTCTCTTGTTGCAGAACACAGGGTCTAGGCATGCGGGCTTCAGGAGTTGTGGCTCGCGGGCTCTAGAGTGCAGGCTCAGTAGTCATGGCGCACGGGCTTAGTTGCTCCGCGGCATGTGGGATCTTTCCAGACCAGGGCTCGAACTTGTGTCCCCTGCATTGGCAGGTGGATTCTTAACCACTGCACCACCAGGGAAGCCCAGTAGCCTCAATCTTAATGAATACAACCTTTACCCTGGCCACAAAGCCAGCAACCGGCTGAGCACTGGACCTCCCCTTGGGTAAAGATGCAGGAATTTTTACATGAACCAGGTAAGCAGAGGAAGAGGACACAGAATTAGTCCAAATGTAAAACCAAAGTAAAAGATAGATAAACTGAGGCAGAAGCCCTAATTTTTATAGTCTGGACCAAATCAGAAAACATGTAATCAATGGCGCCACTCAGAGGGCTCATTATCTGGTAGTGGTTTTATGAGAGATAACTTGTAGGTCATGTGGACTGGTAATGCTGTGGGTTCTGGTCAGCTTCTACAAGGGTCAGCTGGGCCTGCGGCTGGTAATCATCCGTGACCCTGTCTGCTGCATGCTGAAGAATGCAAAATCAGTTGACTTCTCAGGAGAAGGAAGCCATACACACACATGACAGCATAGTGCGTGAAGGGGGGAAATAGTGTACACAAAAAGAAGGATGACATATATAGCAAGAAGGAAAATATCTTGAATAGATACTGACCACTAGACATAATGAGAGAGAGTCAGTAAACTTCTTGTCACACACATAAGAACAAGAAAGCCCTTGCGAATACAGGACTAAAATATTGGCTGAGCCAATTCCTGGCAAGAGAATTATTACCAACTCCCTACTGAGGAAGAATTGGTAATAAATACTAAACTCATACACCTGTAGTGTAAGTTTAACTCATAATTCATACATAACTTAGTCTAGTTAATATTTTATAAGTTTTCTCATACAATGATCAAATTATTCTTAAAGAACTTTCTGGATTCAAAAACCCAATTAAAGAGATTGGTTCAAGATGGCAGAGTGGAAGAACGTGCACTCACTCCCTCTTGTGAGAGCACTGGAATCACAACTAACTGCTGAACAATCATTGATGGGAAGACACTGAAACTCACCGAAAAATATACTCCACATCCAAAGACAAAGGAGAAGCCACAATGAGATGGTAGGAGGGGAGCAATCACAATAAAATCAAATCCCATAACTGCTGGGTGGGTGACTCACAAACTGGAGAACACTTATACCACAGAAGTCCACCCACTGGAGTGAAGGTTCTGAGCCCCATGTCAGGCTTCCCAACCTGGGGGTCTCACAATGGGAGGAGGAATTCCTAGAGAATCAGACTTTGAAGGCTAGTGGGATTTGATTGCAGGACTTCGACAGGACTGGGGAAACAGAGACTCCAATCTTGGAGGGTACACACAAAGTAGTGTGTGCATTGGGACCCAGGGGAAGGAGCAGTGACCCTGTAAGAGACTGAACCAGACCTACCTGCTAGTGTTGGAGAGTCTCCTGCAGAGGCAGGGGTGACTGTGGCTCACCATGAGGACAAGGACACTGGGAGCAGAAGTTCTGGGAAGTACTCCTTGGTGCAAGCCCTCCCAGAGTCTGCCATTAGCCCCACCAAAGAGCCTGGTAGGCTCCAATGTTGGGTCACCTCAGGCCAAACAACCAACAGGGAGGGAACCCAGCCCCACCCATCAGCAGACAAGCCGATTAAAGTTTTACTGAGCTCTGCCCACCAGAGCAATAGCCAGCTCTACCCTCCACCAGTCCCTCCCATCAGGAAACTTGCACAAGCCTTTTAGATAACCTCATCCACCAGAGGGCAGGCAGCAGAAGCAAGAAGAACTACAGTCCTGCAGCCTGTGGAACAAAAACCACATTCACAGAAAGATAGACAAGATGAAAAGGCAGAGGACTATGTACCAGATGAAGGAACAAGATAAAACCCCAGAAAAACAACAAAATGAAGTGGAGATAGACAACCTTCCAGAAAAAGAATTCAGAATAACGATAGTGAAGATGATCCAGGACCTCGGAAAAAGAATGGAGGCAAAGATCGAGAAGATGCAAGAAATGTTTATCAAAGACCTAGAAGAATTAAAGAACAAAAACCTAGAAGAATTAAAGAACAAACAAGCAGAGATGAACAATACAGTAACTGAAATGAAAAATACACTGGAAGGAATCAATAGCAGAAAAACTGAGGCAGAAGAATGGATAAGTGACCTGGAAGACAGAATGGTGGAATTCACTGCCATGGAACAGAATAAAGAAGAAAGAATGCAAAGAAATGAAGACAGCCTAAGAGACCTCTGGGACAACATTAAACACAACAACATTCACATTATAGGGGTCCCAGAAGGAGAAGAGAGAAAGAAAGGACCCGAGAATATATTTGAAGAGATTATAGTCGAAAATTACCCTAACATGGGAAAGGAAATAGCCACCCAAGTCCAGGAAGCACACAGAGTCCCAGGCAGGATAAACCCAAAGAGAAACATGCCGAGACACATAGTAATCAAATTGACAAAAATTAAAGACAAAGAAAAATTATTGAAAGCAGCAAGGGAAAAATGACAAATAACATACAAGGGAACTCCCATAAGGTTAACAGCTGATTTCTCAGCAGAAACTCTACAAACCAGAAGGGAGTGGCATGATAAAGTGATGAAAGGGAAGAACTACAAGCAAGATTACTCTACCCCATAAGGATCTCATTCAGATTCGATGGAGAAATCAAAAGCTTTACAGACAAGCAAACACTAAGAGAATTCAGCACCACCAAACCAGCTCTACAACAAATGCTAAAGGAACTCCTCTAAGTGGGAAACATAAGAAGAGAAAAGGATCTACAAAAACAAACCCATAACAATTAAGAAAATGGTAATAGGAACATACATATCGATAATTACCTTAAACGTTAATGGATTAAATGTTCCAACCAAAAGACACAGGCTCGCTGAATGGATACAAAAACAAGACCCATATATATGCTGTCTACAAGAGACCCACTTCAGACCTAGGGACATATACAGACTGAAAGTGAGGGATTGGAAAAAAATATTGCATGCAAATGGAAATCAAAAGAAAGCTGGAGTAGCAATACTCATATCAGATAAAATGGACTTTAAAATAAAGACTGTTACAAGAGACAGAGAAGGACACTACCTAATGATCAAAGGATCAATCCAAGAAGAAGCTATAACAATCATAAATATTTATGCACCCAACATAGGAGCACCTCAATACATAAGGCAATTGCCAACAGCTATAAAAGAGGAAATCGACAGTAACACAATAGTAGTGGGGTACTTTAACACCTCACACCAATGGACAGATCATCCAAACAGAAAATTAATAAGGAAACAGAAGCTTTAAATGACACACTAGACCATATAGATTTAATTGATATTTATAGGACATTCCATCCAAAAACAGCAGATTACACTTTCTTTTCAAGTGCGCACGGAACATTCTCCAGGATAGATCACATCTTGGGTCACAAATCAAGCCTCGGTAAATTTAAGAAAATTGAAATCATATCAAGCATCTTTTCTGACCACAACGCTATGAGATTAGGAATCAATTACAGGGAAAAAAACGTAAAAAACACACATAAATGGAAGCTAAACAATACGTTACTAAATAACCAAGAGATCACTGAAGAAATCAAAGAGGAAATCAAAAAATACCTAGAGACAAATTACAATGAAAACACGACGATCCAAAATCTATGGGATGCAGCGAAAGCAGTTCTAAGAGGGAAGTTTATAGCAATACAAGCCTACCTCAAGAAACAAGAAAAATCTTAAGTAAACAATCTAAACTTACACTTAAAGGAATTAGAGAAAGAAGAACAAACAAAACCCAAAGTTAGTAGAAGGAAAGAAATCATAAAGATCAGAGCAGAAATAAATGAAATAGAAACAAAGAGAACAATAGCAAAGATCAATAAAACTAAAACCTGGTTCTTTGAGAAGATAAACAAAATTGATAACCCATTAGCCAAACTCATCAAGAAAAAGAGGGAGAGGACTCAAATCAATAAAATCAGAAATGAAAAAGGAGAAGTTACAACAGACACCGCAGAAATACAAAGCATCCTAAGAGACTACTACAAGCAACTCTATGCCACTAAAATGGACAACCTGAAGAAATGGACAAATTCTTAGAAAGGTATAACCTTCCAAGCCTGAACCAGGAAGAAACAGAAAATATGAACAGACCAATCACAAGTAATGAAATTGTAAATGTGATTAAAAATCTTCCAACAAACAAATGTCCAGGACCAGATGGCTTCACAGGTGAATTCTATCAAACATTTAGAGAAGAGCTAACTCCCATCCTTCTCAAACTCTTTCAAAAAGTCGCAGAGGAAGTAACACTCCCAAACTCATTCTATGAGGCCACCATCACCCTGATACCAAAACCAGACAAAGATACTACAAAAAAAAGAAAATTACAGACCAATATCACTGATGAATATAGATGCAAAAATCCTCAACAAAATACCAGTAAACAGAATCCAACAACACATTAAAAGGATCATACACCATGATCAAGTGGGATTTATCCCAGGGATGCAAGTATTCTTCAATATATGCAAATCAATCAATGTGATACACCATATTAACAAATTGAAGAATAAAAACCATATGATCAACTCAATAGATGCAGAAAGAGCTTTTGACAAAATTCAACACCCATTTATGATAAAAAAAAAAAAACCTCCAGGAAGTGAGCATAGAGGGAACCTACCTCAACATAATAAAGGTCATATATGACAAACCCACAGCAGACATCATTCTCAATGGTGAAAAACTGAAAGCATTTCCTCTAAGATCAGGAACAAGACAAGGATGTCCACTCTTGCCACTATTATTCAACATAGTTTTGGAAGTCCTAGGCACAGCAATCAGAGAAGAAAAAGAAAAGGAATACAAATTGGAAAAGCAGAAGGAAAACTGTCACTGTTTGCCGATGACATGAAACTATACATAGAGAATCCTACAGATGCTACCAGAAAACTACTAGAGCTTATCAATGAATTTGGTAAAGTTGCAGGATACAAAATTAATGCACAGAAATCTCTTGCATTCCTATACACTAATGATGAAAAATCTGAAAGAGAAATTAAGGAAACACTCCCATTTACCACTGCAACAAAAAGAATGAAATACCTAGGAATAAACCTACCTAGGGAGACAAAAGACCTGTATGCAGAAAACTGTAAGACACTGATGAAAGAAATTAAAGATATCAACAGATGGAGAGATATACCATGTTCTTGGATTGGAAGAATCAATATTGTGAAAATGTCTATAGTACCCAAAGGAATCTACAGATTCAGTGCAATCCCTATCAAATTACCAGTGGCATTTTTTACAGAACTAGAACAAAAAATCTTAAAATTTGTATGGAGACACAAAAACCCCGAATAGCCAAAGCAGTCTTCAGGGAAAAAAACGGAGCTCGAGGAATCAGACTACCTGACTTCAAACTATACTACAAAGCTGCAGTGATCAAGACAATATGGTACTGGCACAAAAACAGAAATATAGATCAATGGAACAGGATAGAAAGCCCAGAGATAAACCCACGCACCTATGGTCAACTAATCTATGACAAAGGAGGCAAGGATATACAATGGAGAAAAGACATTCTCTTCAGTAAGTGGTGCTGGGAAAACTGGACAGCTACATGTAAAAGAATAAAATTAGAACACTCCCTAACACCATATGCAAAAGTAAACTCAAAATGGATTAAAGACCTAAATGTAAGGCCAGACACTATCAAACTCTTAGAGGAAAACATATGAAGAACACTCTATGACATACATCACAGCAAGATCCTTTTTGACCCACCTCCTAGAGTAATGGAAATAAAAACAAAAATAAACAAATGGGACCTAATGAAACTTCAAAGCTTTTGCACAGCAAAGGAAACCATAAACAAGATGAAAAGACAACCCGAAGAATGGGAGAAAATATTTGCAAACAAATGTTAAGGACAAAGGATTAATCTCCAAAATATATAAACAGCTCATGCAGCCCAGTGTTAAACAAACAAACAACACAATCAAAAAATGGGCAGAAGACCTAAATAGACATTTCTCCAAAGAAGACATACAGATGGCCAAGAAGCACATGAAAAGCTGCTCAACATCACTAATTATTAGAGAAATGAAAATCAAAACTACAATGAGGTATCACCTCACACCAGTTAGAATGGGCATCATCAGAAAATCTACAAACAACAAATGCTGGAGAGGGTGTGGAGAAAAGGGAACCCTCTTGCACTGTTGGTGGGAATGTAAATTGATACAGCTGCTATGGAGAACAGTATGGAGGTTCCTTAAAAAACTAAAAATAGAATTTCCATATGATCCAGCCATCCCACTACTGTACATATACCCAGAGAAAACCATAATTCAAAAAGACACATGCACCCCAGTGTTCATTGCAGCACTATTTACAATAGCCAGGTCATGGAACCAACACTCAATGTTTTTAGTAGCAATATTATTCATTTATGAAATAAATGTGGATTCAATTAATAAGCTATATTCATACTCAGTCTGTCAAATTCCTGTTTTTAAACAGTTGGGTTCACTGAGCAAGCTAATTTAATGCCTTACTAAAAAGAAAAAAGAATGGTCATTCTCTCTAGTTAAAGATACATGTGGATAGAATTTAAGCAAGTAAGTCTTTTCTCTGTGGAATACAAAAATATAACTGAGTATGTATTTTAAACACATATACACAATGGAAGAAATCAATCTAAATGTGTGTGTTTAACCTCTTCAACTTTCTGAATATTGGATGTGGTGAGATTGGGTATGACAGTCAGGTAGCTAAGTTGAAAGTTTTCTCTTTGTATATGTTTTTTTTACCCTTCTCTGTTCAGAATCTAAATAGAAACAGATGACTTCTTCAGCGGTATTTAGCCATTTTTCTTCAAAAAAATCTGTGAATTTCACAAAGATGAATTAAATGATTGATTGTGCCAATAATCATTAAAAAATGAGGCTGGAAAAATTAAACCATGTTTGCTACTGAATGTTCAGTTATATCTGCTTCTCATTCTTGTTTCACATATGATCATCATTTGGAATAATAATAACCATACACCCAAAGAAACGAGGGCAAAGAAGAGTGCATTATCATATTTTCTATTGTATACTTAATACATTTACTTTTTATGCAACAATATAGTTTAAGTTTCTTCTAAAAACAGAGACTAGTAGAGATGCTATAATTATCATCCTTTATTTATGCCAGATAGCCAAGGAAAATTAAATTTTATTCCTAATTACCTTGATTCTTGAGAAAGATTTTGTGAGAGTGTTGTAGGAATTTGTACAATCTTATTTTTGTACTTTTATCCTTACCAGGTAGGGTGGAAACAATGGACATATCATAGGCTCTATATAACTTTCAATTCTCATCTGACATCTTAGACTGATAATCACCAGTGGTGCTCATGGGGACATATGTATATGTATAACTGATTCACTTTGTTATAAAGCAGAAACTAACACACCATTGTAAAGCAATTATACTCCAATAAAGATGTTTAAAAAAAAAAAAAAAAGAGGTAGACAGCTTGGGCCTTTCTATCTCCCTGGCCTATCCTTTTAGCATTTTTTTCTTTCTTTTCATTTCTTCAGAACCCACTGTTAATAAATGGTTCCATCCTGAAGTCAATTAAACACTAGAGATTTAACAGGCTATCTCATTCAAGAATTAATTGCATTCACACTTGTTTTGATGGGGAAAAAAGCTTATTTCATGGGATAACTTATATGATAAAAATTCAGGCACTATGGATCATGGAAAAGGAAGAAAGGGAATATTGGTAAAGAGATCTCCTTACTGTTACTGTAAAAAAAACAAAAAAACAAAAAACCTCTTGCTTCATCCTTAAGACATTGCTGAAAGGTGTGTGTCTGTGTGTCTGTGTGTGTGTGTGTGTGTGTGTGTGTGTGTGTGTGTGTGTGTGTGAGTGAGTGAGAGAGAGAGACCCCCATATTTTCCCTAGCAATAAAAATAACGAAAATCCTGTAAACACACTCATAAATCTCTAAAGGGATTTCTTATATCAGCCATAATTTTGAGTGTTGCATGAATAAAATGATCATACCCAGATGTGCAAGAAATGACAACTGTAATTTGTAAGGACTGACAACCAGGACTAGGCAATGGCATTCAAACAAATGAGTAATCAGAATAGTTGACAGCCGTTCTTCAAGACTCAAATTTCTGATGGGGCACAACACTTGGACAAACAATTGTTAGTGAACTATGGTCCTATGATAATCAATTTATGATCCCTGAAATTTTGGGACATGCCAGTACTTACCAGAATATGCTTTATAAGCTGTATAATTTTCATTAGAAAAAAATCTGCAAAAGGATATCTGAAGCTATAACTACATGATTAATTTTTTGCCACTAGAAATATCAATCACTAAATACCAAACATTTTCCTCAGAGCTACTGGAGACATTAAATCAATATGTAAAATGCCAACAAGACATTACAAAATACATTCCCTGCACTGTCAAAGAGCATTCTCCGGAATATTCACACTGTAGAATGTTACAGCCTACCAAGAATGCCACCATCCGAGCAAGCAATGAGTCACCATCTATAAAAATTCAGAACTTGCTTAAATCTGGAAGTTTTACTACTATGGCAAGGAAGTTAACAGACCAGAAAAATGCAGAGAATCTGAGGTATTGCACTAAGTCGTCTCATTAATTGTCCAATGGTCCACATCATTAAATAAGAAGTGTTGGGGGGAAAAGAAAACAAAGGCAGCAAGCAGGAGGGATCAAGTAACCAAGGCCAGCCCTTCAGCTATTTATTTTCCTCATATCTCTTTCACACTGTCCTTCTGACACCCTCCTCAATCTGATGCCCTTCTTCCTGACTTCCTAGATTCAAAAAGTATATTTTGTCCCACAATTTTCTCTACCCTTTGCTCTTGCATTAAAACTAACCTCTTTCCTATCCTATATTTTATTAAACTGTATTCTTTGGAAGATAGTTTCTTTCATTGACTTAAATATTTTTTAAAATATTCCCTGCCACCAAATGAAGCGATAGGTGCTGGTGATACAAAGATGAAGGTGAAAACAGTTCCCTTCATCAAGGAGCTTTCTGTCTAGATGAAAATACTCCTGCAAAAGGGCTAAAAATATATTATTTGTAAGGTCTAGGTAGGTTTTCATTTTAATAGAGTACTCCTATATACAACTGATAACCTAAAAAAGGTAGTTTTAATGGAAAGAATTTTAGATACTGCCTGAGGAGTGGGGAGGTAGTTTGGGTGTGGATAAGAATATGAAAAAGACCTTTAAGTAATAGTCACACAACACGTTGGCTCATTCAACATTGCTTTCATGAAAAAGCAACACCGTTACTAAGTAAATATAATACCTGTTGAATATTAAAACTATTTGATCACTGTGGAATATTAATGTATGTTTATCCTGCAAGTCCTACACTGGTAAAGTCAAGCTTGTTATGTTGAGAATTGAGTCTCATTGTAAAGTGATGTCATTCCCATTGTTATTCACCTCTGTAAGGGTGAATAACACCCTTACCTCTGTAACAAACACCCTTACCACTTGGCCCTCGCCTCTATAAGGGCCAAGTGAAGGAAGATCCAAAGATAGAGAGGAGTGCTTTTCAAATAGGTGACTTTGCCCTCAAAGGGACTTTTCACAACGTCTGGAGACATTTTTGGTTGTCAGAACTGGGGGAAGTGCTAGTGGCATCTAGTGCATAGAGACCAGGGGTTGCTGCAAAGCTTTCTGCAATGCACCGGACAGTCCCCCACAACTGAGAACTATCCAGCCCCAAATATCAATAGCTAAGGTTGAGAAATCCTCATATAAAGGGTATTGTGTCATCTCTTTTCCCTTCTGAGATCCCTCCCTCCTGCAACCCCCTTGGGCTAGGGGCAAACTCACCGTGATAGGATTAAAAATGTGATACTGTCACAACCTTATCTAAAAGCATTCAGTGCATTCCTCAAACTTGAGTGAGCATTAAAATATCTGGGATACTTCTTTAAATACATATTCCCGAGTCTACTTCTGGAGATTCTTAGTAGGTTTAGAATAGGAGTCAGGAATCTTAGTTTTTCAGGTGATTCTGGTGTGAACGATTGGAAGGCCATACAAAAGGAAACGCTGATCTGTTGGATAAAACCCAGGTTCTTTAACTTTTGATCAGGCCTCCACTATGATCCAATCCATGCCTATTTCTTCTGATACATACCTTGTCCCTTTCCTCTCATAATCTCTGTTCCAGCAGTATTGATCTACTTGAAGTTCAGTGAAACATTGTACTGTTTCATGAATTCCCCACCATTAATATGTTTCTTCTGCCTGGATTCCC
This sequence comes from Balaenoptera physalus, assembly GCF_965194825.1. NCBI lineage: Eukaryota > Metazoa > Chordata > Mammalia > Artiodactyla > Balaenopteridae > Balaenoptera > Balaenoptera physalus. Next base: position 89,680,708 of record NC_138887.1, on the reverse strand, counting down.
TTTCCTTCTTTGTCCTACTTGTGTTGGTAAATGTTGAGTGGCTGTTCAAAAAAATAGAAAAATTCCCTGATTTGTAGTATTTGCCAATTTCTACGGTATAAATATTCCCACCATGGCCAATTTCAAGCTACCGATGTGACATTTCTGAAAACTGAGCTGGAAGGAAATATGCACAATCAGCTCTTGAGAACTGGTGTGAGCTTAACTCCAGCACAACGTTGCAAGTAATTGTTATCTTTTATCCTTCCTCATAGCCTTTCACAATAACTCAAGACTGTTTCTTGCACGTTTAATATTGCAATTATTCTTCCACTCGTATTTCTCAACATGAACATTACTAACTAGACTGAGTTCTTCGAGATGAAGTCCTATGGTAATAAAAATTGTGTTTCGCTAGAGTACATTTTAACTCAAATGTTTCTGTATTTATGGTTTTTAGGATATGTTTTCCTTTTATATACCAACTTATTAAGTAAAGTGTTAAAATCTTTTAAGTATTTTCTAAGTTTCAGCTTCAGTCATGCTAAAGTATATCAAGCCAAAGGGTTTTTGTTCATGCCTAAGCCAAAATATTAAAGGCGGAAAGTGTGTCTTCTGGGAGCCAGCCTAAGCACTAATAAAATTGAGATATGTGACCTTGGGAAGTTAACTTTGGGCTACTTTTCACTAATGGGAGATTCTCTTCTGAAGAATATAGGTTCTGGGTTATTTCAGTCAGAGGAAGTTGTATTTACTTAGATAGTACCTTATCTATAGTCAACTTGGCTGAGTTGAGCTATTTCTCTTTTTAAATTATCAGGGACTTCTTAACCTGAACTACTTTTTATCAAAAAGGATCCCCTTACTGTTTCATTCCTAAGTAATTACCTTCTTGAACTGGAACATATTTTTGAGGGCAGAAATATTTGATAATTGCTCTAGTACCCAGAGATGATAGAGGAAGACATTTTATGCTGCCATAAGAAAGAGTCAGCCTTAAATACATGGGCAGATTGTTTCCCTTCATCTTCATATGAAAAGACATATAGTTATCTTTCTGAATCCTCAAAACATCACTCTGTGTATATATTATCCCAGTCATTTGCTTTCTCTGTTTATATATTAGATAGTATACTTGTTTTACTAAAAGACCAATTCTAAAAAGTTTAACAGTAGTCAATGTTCCTTCCCTCTCTCTCTCTTTCTCTCTCTCCCCCTCCCTCCCTCATGACTCTTGTGTGTGTAGTGATAGATTCAAATAGATTCAGATAGATCTAACAAATCATAATACAGTATAAACAGAGGAAATGATCTTCCTATGAGGGCATAGGTATAAGGGTCAATTAGACAAACTGTAGCATGCTATGGTATAGTATATGCTTTCCATATTTTATAGAATTCTAACTTGAAACCTGAAGAATAATGTCTCTCCTGGGAGATAATGGTAATTATAAACAAAAGACATGGGGAAGTTTCTTTTTTTAATCCTTAGTTATAAAATTCATTTGTTTGATGCCCATACCAATTTTTTGCTTATTTGCCTGTCATTGGTTCATGGAAAGATGCAAAAAAATAAGAGATTTAGATGTGATTCAGTAGGATTAGAAAAAAAAATTATTTATCACTGAGCCAACTAAACTAGTTCCAACTCAAAAGCAAATCCAAATAATGTTTAATTCTTCTGACTTAAATTACTCATTTGAAAAGTAAGTTTAAATTGGCAGTGAGAACAATTCCATAAGCTAGTAGGGCAGAAACTTCAGAATAGTGATATTTAAATTTAAATTATTAAATACTTGATAAGACTGAAAAATCATTGAAGAAGATCATTTGTTTTTGATCCTTTGTCATTTCAGGTTTATTTATTTATTTTCCATTGAAAAATGTCTTGCTTCCAAGCTTGTATCTCAAAGAGAGCTAGAAAAAATTTTGAAAGACTAACATTATACTAGGCAGGCATCCCAAAAGTTGATGGGACACAACTGTGCCGTAGAACTTGGTGAGGTAAATGGCATATGTTTCTTAAGAAATGGACTTTATAACTTTCTTAAAACTTTACTCCCTTTGAATGATGGGCCTTTTTGCCTAGGAGTGAAATAATTATGTAGGGTACTGTACTACAGCACTCTCTTAAAAATACATTGCATCAGGGTCATGATGTTGTAATGTAGAATTTTAAAGGTAAGAGAGTGAGCTTTTAAATTTAATATCTCAGGGACTTTGGATCCTTTCCACCCAAAACTTGGCTTGCAATTTGTCTCCACAGATGATTTTAATGGTTTAAATTAGTTATGGCTTTTCAAACTGTGAAGTAGCCAATAATTTATCTTTGACCAAAGTTTAAACAATTAGTTCTAACCAGCACCAGTTATTTTAAAAATCAGGTTTTAGAGGAAAAAAAGTAAATGTGGTTAGTTAATTTCTTATTGCTCAGAGACTTATATATTTAAAAATAAAACTCCAGAGATTTTAGTTTGAGGGGGAACTCCCTAGTTCTGTGGCTAGTTGCTGAACGTATTGTTGTGTGTCAGTGAAAATTTAGAAATGTAGAGAGTTATAAACCCCTCTATCCTCTTTCATATACACGTGAACAATATTTCTGTGGCATAGGGAGGTTTTAGAGTTTGTAGGTTAATTTTGAGGTCAGCTATCATTTGCAAGTTGTAGAAAAGAAGGAAGTGTTCCCATGATGGCATAAGTTTCCTGACTTCACTCCATGGCAAAGTTTATAGAGTCTTTTGAATTGCCTTGATCCAGACTCTGCAAAAGCCTTCAGTGGCAGGTTGCCAGTTTCAGTTAAACTTACTCGGTCTTCATCTTACTTGAGAGTTTTCAGAGGAACATAATGCCCATTTTGTATTGCCTGGATCAACAAGTGCACTCGAAGGCTGTTAACAGAGAGCTGAGAAAGGGGCTGCATGTGGGGGTGCAGACTGCTAAGTACCTTCTCATGGTTAACTGTATGGTTTGTACTTGTGTCCTTTTGCGGGCAATTATGCTAACTGTGCTCATCTATTAATCTTCTTTATTTATAAGATGACTTAGATTAACATTAGTATCAACATAGGCAGGGAGGATGGCTTTGGAAGGGCAGAGGTAATAAAAAAAAAAAAAAAAAACCCACTTCTCCAAGTACTCTCTTTTCTTGCTTAGACGTTCTCACCTTTGAATAAATGTAGCAAGAACCAAGAAAAGTGATCTGAATTCTCTGGGGTTAAACATGAGTTTTAAGAAATGGAATTGCAACCAGTTCAAGTCCTCTCATCTTGTCTGGATTTTTTTCCATAACAAAGCCTGGTTTATCTACAGAACAAGAGTCTCTCCATCTACAAACCTTTACGCTTAATAAACATCAGAGTTGAATTAAGTCAATACTATATTTTTGTAGTAATTGTGGAAGGAAATGAAAACAATGGACAGGTTGCTGAATGGTCTGCTACTGCCATTGTGATCTAAACTAGTCACAACATTTAACTTCAGTTTTTGGATCTGTCAAATGGGGAGAGGTTGGTTAGTCATTTTCTAAATTCCCTTCCTGCCACAAGACTGTCACTATGACATTACTTTAAAGATTATGGTCAGGATAGGATGAAAAAATGAACGAAAAGGAGGCAGTGACTTTTGTCTAGAGACACCTAAATCAAGAGATTTTTGCAACTAAATTTAATAATGGAATGGGAAAATAGTACAAAATATAGAAGTATAGTGTTGGTGTTCTTACATAATAAATTGATCCTCACCCTCCTGACCGCCATAGTCACCCCCCAAAATATACAAGTATGATAGAGGGGTAGCAGCTGCCTCATATGTCAACTTACGAATCGTTAAGAATGCCAGTGCTTGTCAGTTAGTAGCTTCCCAGCGCAAACTCCCAGGAGGGAAGCTGGATTTAGACCCTTTTGGATTTCCTACGTTCTCCTCTTCCTTCCTTAGAATTTTAGTAGTACCAGTAAGTCAACTCAGGGAGATGAAAATGGAGAGTAGTTATATCAACATCGCCTAAGAGACTGGACACAATGAAGAGGAGGCTAGATTGAAGTGGTATTGAGATGGCGCCTGCTAATTACTCTGTTCACATTTTGAAAGCTGCATCAGAATAAACTCCGAACAGAGTAAATGAAACTGCAATAATAACATTCTACTAGGAATTTTGGATTGGATCTGGTGTAATCTTATTGGTATAGAAGCACTTAGTACTGATTTATTAGGTAAGTGGAGAAAATAGAAACGTGGTGGAGTATGCTCTGAAAAAAGTGTAACTTTCCTTGTTTTTAATCTGAAAACCATTGTGTCAGTCAATTTAGTTCTTGTACACAATGTTTGAAAGATGACCTTGATTTACGTAAAGTATTATTTCCCATGTTCATTTGTTAATTTAAGTGTTGAAATCGTGATTGAGCACAAGCTATGTGCCAAGCATCAAGCCTGCACTGAGATACGTGATGAATAAGACCCACTCCCCATCTCCCCATCTCCCAGGAGCATGCTTTATAGTCAAATAATATGGATTGTATGTCCTTTGTTACAGTGGCAAGTGTCAGCAGCGTATGACATAATTATAATCTGACAGAAAAACAAAATATTCTATAATCAACTTCTTTCTGTGCATATCTGCTCCATGGTGCTCTGCTGCTATGTAAAATTATGCTCACAAATGCTCTTTAGTAGTATTTTTAAAAGATGAAAAATGTCTATATGGTAAAAATTAATCCCAATTCATTTTAGACATTTATGTAGAATTAGGATATGAAGATATTAGCCAAGAGACTGAAAAATGAGTGTACCTGCATACAACTGTGTGTTCTATTTTTCAGGCTTAACAGCTTAGCTGTAACATTTGTACATTAGCTAAATAACATCTCAAGGGGAGATGGAGATAGAACCTTGATGTCTACTGATTGTACATGTGTGAGTTTGTGCCTCTCAAAGGATGGTCCTTAAAAAACTCCCTGCTGGAAGCTATTGTGCATATTGTTAAAAGGACTGTTGCTAAGTGCCAATTGAGCTAGTGCTGTATACTTGCCATTTAAAAAGAAGATTTCATACCACTTGATTATGTTAAATAGAAATGTTTGAAATTTATACAGAATTACATCAAAATGGCACACTAGTTATACGTCTAAAGGGCTGCAACTACTCTATCCCATAACTGTCAGTCCTTCTGGTAGATGGTTTAATGTAAGACTGTCACAGAATGTATTACATGAGAAGTATAGAAAGTCTTAGAATAGTGAAGCCATAAATGTATATTGTAATAGAACCTAAACTCATGTTTGCATTGAAACATACCTACCTATATACATATACATACATATATATTATATTTAATGGTCCAAGTAACACAAATAGAACTCTGAATTTTTAAGTATGTAGAGGTCTAGATGAATCAAGTAAGGTTTTTCTGTGTACATAATAGAGTCAGAGTATCATTCTTGGTGCTGTACAGGGTTCTTGTGGGATAACAATATGTTGTGTTACTTTTAACAATTCCTTCTGAAAATGTCCTTTCTTCAGAGACACCTAATTTCCACCCTAAAAATGGTGGTGGTTGGGGGGGATTTTTACAACCTTTTAAGTGAATCCTCTCCGTCAGCCAAATTATATTTTCAGTGGGTATGTGTTCTACACCCCTCATTAGTAAAGTATACATGCCATAAATGCAATAATAAGCTACCTTAATTCATAAAAATATGGAACTGGGAAGGAAGTAGACTAAATACCATGACTTTAGCCCCCTTTCCTCCCTAGATCCCATGAAAATAACAAAAAAGAGACATTTTTAAAGAATGAAACTGAGCTGTGTATAGAAAATTTTAAAAAGGAGGCAGCTGTGAGCCAGAAAGTTTGAGGAAATCTTGGAAGACAGAATGGAGGTGACAGGGGAGAAAGAGAGAGGAAGGAAAGGCCCAGCTCACATTCCCCAGGGATGGGCGCAGACTTCCCAGGAGCCCCGGAGAAATGCTAAACCTAGAGTCAGCGGAAGAGTTTTATGGCATGTGAATTATTGCTCAACAAAACTCTTTGAAAAATTTTTTTTAGGGAATAAAGAAAAGCATCAGTGGGCAATAAGGCAGCCATCAGGGCAGAGGGCCAGCAGGATGTTCTGCTCCCTTCCCTTCCTACAAGGAGGTTACTGTTCCAGAGAAGCTCCAACTTCATAAGCATTCTTTTAAGAACAAAAATGAAAACAATAAGTGTGAACTGGGAAGGGCTTCTTGGGTGGGCGTTAGGGTGGAAAAGAAAAGCTAGCAGAGCTTCACTTAGATCCCTACTATCACCAGGAAGAATTGGAAGGGGACAAGAGGAGGTATCTATCTGCCCAAGAAACAAAAGCATTAAAATGCTCCACCTTCATAGGGAATAGTCCCTAATAATGTTGGCTTTGGGAGGGATCCCCATCTGCTAACCTGCCCAACCCTCACAAACCCCAAGCAAACCTGTCGATTGGCCTGGGCTGTCAAATAACACAGATACTGCTGCCAGCAACCCTCTTTCCTGCCCTGCCCTGCCCTGGACTCCCACTCAAAGGATGGGCTCTTTTAGAGAACTGACTACTTTCCTTTGACAGTACAGGCCTCTTCAATATGCTAATCAACCTGGTCCTTTATAAATATCAACCTACAAGCATGTATCATGACATTTGGTGAAAACCCAGTGGTTTGAAAGGGGAGGATCGGTAAGAACAAATAAAAGTAATCCTGGGAAATAGTATCCTTAGATTTGAAAAAGTATCTCACAAGCTGCTGTAATAAAAGTGCCAATCAGAGGATGAAATTAGTCTCTGGGAATTTAAAATAGGATTGAGAAAATTGAAAAAGAAAATCCCTGAATCACTGAAAAAAATACTTCCAAACAAGTGATTTGAGAAAGAAGCTTAAATGTCTTATAATTTAGAGCAAAAGACAAAGAAATGAACAATATGGGACAAAAATTAAGATACAGAGTTTTGTTCCAGGAGATCCAAAATTCATCATCTGAAGTTTTAGTAGCAGAGGATAGAGACAATGAAGGAGCATGGAACAGGAAATGGAAAAAAAATTCTCATCACATCCCACAGTACCAGAACGACAAAAACTAACTTTGATAATATTCGGTGTTGGCAATGACATGGAAGTAGGTAATCTCACAAACTATTTAGGGAGAATATAATCTGCATAACTTCTATAGGGAGAAATTAATTTACCTTTAACCCAGCATTTTACTTCTAAAAATTTTTCTTATGGGTAGTTCACCCACATGAACAAGAACATATATTCCAGTATTCACTTAAGTATGATTTTAATAAGTAAAACCTGAAGCAGTGTATCTATCTATAATGATACACCTATGTAGTTAAAAAATCAAGAAAAAAATTTTATATGCTGATATGGAGAAATATCAGATATAGACAAAATTAAATGCCAATCAAAAAAATTAAGGAAAAAATTTATGTTTAGAAAAGAACATAGATACAGCCATAGATTCTTTTGTGTGCCTAAAAGTTTCTTTAAAAAATCTAAACTGTAGAATTCAAATTTTATCTTTGCTTCTAATTAAATATGTTAATAAATCACAATATTCTCAAAGATACAAGAAAATGATTGAATCATAAAATGTAACCTTAAAAACCCCCTGGTTCATTTGATAAAAATCAAAAATACTAATTCAATGTATAAGTAATATTTAATAAAGACAATGACTCTCAAAAATAAAGCATTAAAAAAAAAAAAAGCATTAAAATGGATGAAAAAAGGAAGTTCATACATTCTCTTCCAGAACAGACAGTTCATAGTCCTGGCTTATCATAACTCGGTGTCAATTATATAGTGAATATATGCAATATTTCTGTGTATTTTCTGATTTCATCATGTGTAAATTGAGGAAGACTTGCCTAGTAGAAGAGTAGAGAGCTGTTTTAAAAATCATTTAAGGAAAAAATACTTAAATGGATACTAATGTCTCATATTCATCTAAAAATAACAAACTATTTTATGGACCATCCAAGCTATTAGTCACTTTCTCTTGGCTGTTCAGCTACCAACTTTTGGTCACTTTATTCTTAATCATCAGAGAAAAATTGTATAGATTTGAAACTCAAACATGTAATTTTTCTATCTGTTCCTCACACAAGAAAAAAATAGAAGAGAATATTGAGTCTAAGAGAGAAAATATATGCATGGATATTACATAGAGGAATTAATATGAAATAACACATGACCTCATGGGGGAAGAGTGGTACAAAAAAAAATTAGAACTTTTAAGTCCTCTAAAACGTAATCTTGTATTTTCGACGTATTGTTAGTTCCCAAGCTGCGGACCCTGAAAAACTAGTATCCCCCACATGTTTATGCATTTTACTGCTGAAAAGGTTACTGTACCTCTGTTTCTGGCATTCTGGCTGATTAGATGTTCAAATGGACCCTCCTACTATAAAGCAGCTATATTATGATAATGTACACTTTGAGTTATTGCTAGTTTTGTAGATGTAGGGAGTGTCTTTAAAACCTGCCTACTGACCCTCCCATACATGTACACATATTGCCAGTGAACTGGAACCATATCAGTGGAATGGAGTTGGGACCAAAAAGGTCAGAAGTCAAGATGCCACTAGTAGCATTGCTGTCTAGACACTGAGGCTCCTCTGGCAAGGTGGTGAAGTTGGGACCGAGATTCCCTTGAGAAATCAAGAGAAGGACTGAGGTCATTTCAGGTTGTTATCCCTCCCCATCACCCACAAAAGAAAATACTTTTTAGAGGAAAGTTTTCCCAATTTAGGCCTATAGGACCAATAAGATTAAATAAAATATTTATAAATGAAGATCATCGAGTACATTAGGAGACCAGCCATGATAAGAAAAAATTAAAAGAAACAGTGAACAAAAGATTGAGACATCAAGGAAAACTGATATTGGAATTGCCAGATAATTCATATAATTGCATAGGAAATGTTTAAAGAAACAAAAGATGCATTGACAAAGATGAGCATGGGGCTTCCCTGGTGGCGCAGTGGTTGAGAATATGCCTGCCAATGCAGGGGATGCGGGTTCGAGCCCTGGTCTGGGAAAATCCCACGTGCCGCGGAGCAACTAGGCCCGTGAGCCACAACTACTGAGCCTGCGCGTCTGGAGCCTGTGCTCCGCAACAAGAGAGGCCACGACAGTGAGAGGCCCGCGCACCGCGATGAAGAGTGGCCCCCACTTGCCGCAACTAGAGAAAGCCCTTGCACAGAAACGAAGACCCAACACAGCCAAAAATAAATAAATTAAAAAAAAAAAAAAAAAAAGATGAGCATGAAACAAAACCTATCAGGAATGAACTGACAGATTTGGAAAAAACAAAAAGATACTTCCAGAATGAAAAACCCATGTGTCAGGGGGAAAAAAAGCCTGAACGGACAGTTTAAATAGTAGATAAGACAGAGAAATGCAAATCAAAATCAACATGGGGTATTATCTCACACTTGTTAGGAACACTTGTTAGGACTATATATATATGTGTGTGTGTGTGTGTATGTATGATAAGTTTTGGTGAGGATGTGGAGAAATTGGAACCCTTCTACATTGTTGGTGGGAATGCAAACTGGTGCAACCACTAAGGAAAGTAGTGTGGAAGTTCCTCAAAGAATTAAAAATAGTACTACCACGTGATCCAGCAATCCCATTTCTGGGTGTATATCCAAAAGAATAGAAATCAGAATCTCGAAGAGATAATTGCACCCCAATGTTCATTGCAGCATTATTCATAACAGCCAAGATGTGGGAACAAGTCAAGGATCCAGTGATGGATGAATGGATAATATACATGTATATATGAACATTATTCAGCCTTAAAAAGAGAAATCCTGCAGTATGCAACAACATGGATGAATGTGGAGGACATTATGCCAAGTGCGATAAGCCGGTCACAGAATGGCAGAATATTCAGTGATTCCACTGACATGTGGTTATTTAAAAAGTCAAACTCATAGGAGCAGAGGATCGAACGGTGGTTAGCTGGTGGGAAGGAGAAATGGGAAGCTGTTCTTCAATGGGTATGAAGTTTCTGTTATATGAGATAAATAAGTTCTAGAGATCTGCTGTACAATGTAGTACCTATAGTTAACAATACAGTATTCTGCACTTTAAAATATATTAAGAGGAGGATAGATCTCATGTTAAGTATTCTTACTAGAAAAAAAATCACAAGGAAGTTTTTGGAGGTGATGATAACTTGGTGGTTGTAATGGTAGCGCAGGTATATGCATATGTCCAAACTCATTAAGGTGTATACATTAAATTTGTATAATTTTTATATTAATTATACCTTAATAAAGCTATAAAAATGCACATGTATAAAACAAGACATAAATAATAAACAAATTAGTGAACTGGAATTATATATAAAGACATGACCAAAATGTAGTACAAAGACACCAAGAGGGAAATATATGTAAAGAATGAAGCTCAACTCTAGAAGGGTTTCTTTTCATTTGGAAACAGCATGCTCCACTACTGGAAATTTAACTACAGCCTCTCTACCAATTCACCAAATAAGCTCCCAAACTGGAGAGGAGTTCCCTATAATAAGAAGCCATGGAAGAATTTCAGGCAACAATAAAACAGGCTCTGCCTTGGATCTCCTTATCTCCTTCAGTCCCCCGTGAAATTATAGGTGTCTTAGAACAATCTCACAGCTTACTGGAGCCTTTGGCAATTAGACTTCTATTATCCTTGGCATCTGGGCTGAGTAGCAATTACGAGTTTGTCATTGATCCCTAATGGAGAGGTTGTCTCATTAATGGAAAAGTTAAGTCTCTGACCTGACAAACTCTTTCTACAGTGAGTGACTTTGTATTAAACCCCCATTAGATGAGAAAAGCCCCCCAAATTTTGCATTGTGAAATGGAAATGGCACTGCCATTAACTTAGCAAATTTTATGAACAGACTCTTAGCCTCGTGAACAGCCTCACTTTTTGCTATACCCAACCTTCTGGCTCAGTGTGAGCCTACAAGACTTGCCATGATTTACTGTTGAAAGAGTATCTCTGCAACATGGGAAAATCTCAAGTAATGCCATAGCCATATGCAGTCATAATGATAAATTGCTGATATCTTACCGTAATTGATATGCTCCCCACAGTAGGCTAACTTCAGACAGTTGTCCTGGGCATAGAGCACATCATTTTAATATTGATAAAAATATACCTTTGCACAAATAAATGGGCCATCTCTAATGGCCTAGCTACTTGTTCAGGCCAGCCACCTACTCAGGCCTCACTACAAAGCCATACCAATATGGAATAATTTTTATGGAAAAATACAATATATCTGTTACATAAGTACAATATATATCTATATGAAATGACCACTACTCAAGGAAATAGTCCTTGGGACTGAAATAGTCAATCAGGCACAGGCAGATATCTCTACCAAAGCCTACTTGATTCATGCTCAAGCCCACCATGGTTATGGGACCACCACCAAATTGATGTCAAATAAAATGTTACGTGTATAGAGCCCACTGTTGCCTGAAAAAAATCTCTATGACTTGCCAACCATGCAGCCTTTCTAATGATAATCTCTAACAGGGCTGTTTGGTCCATCTCTCTTCAGCTGTTTATGAATTGCACATGACATACTTCTGCATTGGCTGAGCTTCATATCACCCAAAGCTGGGGGAGAAGGACATGGAAGAGTCCCAGGAGAGTTTGAGGGAGCACAATACACTTGTCTCCCTTTTTCTGAACAGCACCCTTCTGAAAGGAAAAATAAGTTCCTTTCCTCTTATGTGCATTTGTGTGTGTTTTTAATGCCTGCATTTTTTTTCCCCCCTCAGAGGATATCTGAATACAAATGAGCTTGAACACTGACTTTGCTTAAAGAGGTTACCTTCTAGTCTTGGAGGTTGTGTATAACAACAAAATGTGACTTCTGAGTTTTGGTGGAGCTTAGCATGCTGGAAAAAGGGAGGACAGTTCTGACTCATTCCCACGTACTTCTGAAAACAGTGGTCATTGTCTTGTGAAGTTGAACATTTTCATTTATAGTTACATCTTGGCACATAAATAAACTTTTGCTAATTTAGATACCTACTTTTACATGTATGTACCAAGAAGCAGGTATAAGAACAAAGGAAAATTGCTCAAAAGAGCAAAGGACTGGAAACAACTCAAATGTATATCAATAGGAGACTGGATAAATAAATAGAAATATTTATAGTGGAATTGTACACAGCAGTGAAAAGGAATGCTCTGCAGCTGCAGGTTACATGCAGCCATACGGATGAATCTTAAGAATGTAACATTGAAAAATAAAATTTAAAAAGTCACGAGTCCCAGAATACTGCATATTGTGTTTTCATAAATCTCAAGAACAAGCAAAACCAGTATATTATTTATTCATCTGTCATATAATCAAAAATACTTTTAAAAGAGAAAGTTATGACAGACACAGAATTCAAGATAGAGGTTGGTTGCTTTGTGGGGGGGAGGTGAAGAGGGGCATAGAGAAGAGCATACAGATGTATGCCAGGTTATTGGTGAATTTTTCATTCTTGGATTATGATGAGTTCAGAGGCATTTTGATATATTATTATTGTGTTATATGTATTGTACACATAGATAAAATGTGTATTTATATATGTCAAATATTATATTTTAAAAGGTAATGAAGAAAATAGGTTAAACATTGTTTAAATTGTTCTTTAGTAAAATATGTGGGAGCAACTGAATTACATAATAGGTATATATAAAGCTGGACTTCTCAGATATTTCAGCATAACATTATTCACTGTGAATCTCTAACTGGGGATATATTTCTTAGTTGAATCCTTTAGGGAATAAAAATCTCATAAGTAAATGAGAGTGCCCCTATTCTTTCAGATTCCTGTACCATCTACCTGCCGTTTTATCTAAAAGTGCACCATTAATTATCCCCTTCATGCATTAAGTATCATTAGTCCACTGACAAATTATAAATATCTTTGGGTGAGATAATATGTTAATCAACAACTTTTTAGTACATGAGAGTTTATCTGGTAATGATATGTTACTTTTGAAAGCAGACTCTCTGAGGAAGTGGGCAACAGGACATGTATGTTTAACAAGAGAAGGGGAGGGCTAGGTCTGGTGAATGGAGAAACGGGTAGGACACATGGGCCTTGGTAGGACTCATGGGCAGGTATGTGGGAATTTACTGTCAGGTCAGGGAATCTTCAGAAAGGAGAAAAGCAACAAGAGAAAAAAGGGAGAGGAGATTTATATGGCTTATTTGGTAGCTGCCGTCATCTCCATTGCACGCTTAGTCCTTGCTTTTTGATTCCTTCCAAGCTTAAACCACTCATGCTTGAACTAGGTGTGTTATAACAGACACTGTCAGTGCTTGATTCATATCCTCTGGGCCCACTCAGGTTCACCTGCAGCTTTGCTGCACAGTTACTGTATATACCAATGGCTTCCTATATTAAGCACCAGTGTCTCTATCTCTACTAGATGTGATGTTCACCTAGAGTACAGGGCAAGCCATTAGTGTCTTGTTTTTAAAGTCATCAAGAGCCACCCTCAACCACTGAGCGAAGAGAGATGGCTAAGTACCCAGGTTAGCTCCTGCCTTGGAGGTGTGTTTACATTGGCTGATTCCCAGGGGCGCTGAACTTCAGTTGCTCACGGTAGCAACTTAGCCATTAACACATCCTCTTTATGGCCTCCTCTCTTCCCTTCTCATTCTGTTGTTCTCATACTGTGCTTTCTGGGATCACCTCCAAAATAAACTACTTGACCTGAATCTTTATTTCAGGGTCAGCTTTTAGAGGAGGGAAGATTGGCATATATGCACTCAGATTTTTAAACACCTTCTCCTCCCTTTTTAATTTGTTCAGTAGCATTTCTTGTGGATACAAAAAATGCCAGGGTAAATGTTAAATGCTGCAACATTTTAAGTATGGCATATTATTGTGGTACCCATGCTGCAATATATTTACATAAAGTTCTTTAATCAATAAGGTTTCTCTTGCTCCTTCTACCACCAGGGCAAAGGCTTACCATACTGTTCAAAATTAAGTTATTTCTGCTGCAGGCAGGTTACTTATCATTAAGCCTCAACTGTCAAACTCAATACGGAAAAATCTAGAAGCCAGTCCCTGAGTGACTGTTTTTGAAGCCGTGGTACATTGTGGGGAGGGTGAAAGTAGGAAAATGAGAAGAAGGAGGAGGCTCATGCCTTTCTAATCAAGAGCTGATGCTTTCCAGCATTGTCACTTTCTCCACATGTCAGTAGAGGAGGGTTTTTCTAATCACCAGTGATCTTTGAAGAGTTCAACAGGCAATTCTATCTTGTATTTTGAGAATTGGGAGCACTAGAGCCTCACATCAGAAACAGATTTGTAGGTAACCAATTAGACCCTGCTAAGTCAGTCTGATCCATAACTAAATATATGTCTAGGGCACTGGGAAGTATACTCTTTTGGATATTTTCTTTCAGTAAATGCAAATCGTACAGTGGTACTTAGGATAATAATATGACAAGCAACTGTGTTATGCCCTATGAAAACTTTTACCAGTGGCTCAAGCTGGGAACCCGTGATTATTCAGATATCCATTCATGTTTGTAAAGAATCTAGGAGCTCCTGGCTTCCCATTTCTGAGGTAATTGCTCTCGGCAATTTTACAAGACAAATCAGAAGGTAATCAGAGTTCTCTCAAGCTCCCTTGAACCAGGTAGAGGATCCAAGTTGAATACACTGAGTTTTCACTGAGGTGATAGGGGAACCAGAGGAAAATGCCTTCCTCTGACTTCTCAGCAATGTCAGGCCACTCATGCTGGCAAGGACCCAGAGCCCTGGAATGTAGAAGAATAAGAAACATGCCCCTCTGAAAAAGTGTGGTATCTATATTTGATAAAGTCAGAGGAAGATCTACATAGAGATCAACTGTAAAGCCCTGGATATCCTTCCTTGATCTCCCCTGAGGACAGAGCAGTACTGATGAATGTGGTTTTCTTGGTAACTTAGCCAAGCATCCAATAAACATCTCCAAGTACCCAGTGCCTCCTTATACTTTGTGCATTGAAAATGAAAAACTGACGAGCATCTCTGTATGGTTCAGGGTAACAGTTAGCCCAAAAACAAAAAGATGTGACCTGGGAGATTTTATAACTGAACAGTTATTCTAATGTAAGGTGGCTCTAAAGTCTTAAGTAAAAGCAATTAAAGTGGTCGGGTTAACCACAATTCCTATACAGTAAGGCTAGAGAAATGCCTTAATGTTAATTTAAGCTCTGAGACTAACCATGGGCAAAGTTTTACCTTTGTGATCATTTTTCTCCTTTTGTGTTCCTTGGTGTACTGGAACCAGCTCATACTGGTTAGAGAGAGCCACTGCCAGCATCTCTTCCAAACTCTGTATTCACTGACGTCACATGGTAGCTTGAAATTGGCCGTGGTAGGAGTATTTATACCACAGAAACAGGAAGTGGGCACATAAATATAAATCAGAGCCCCCTCCCACCCCAGCTTGTTGTGAAACATTTATAAGTATGTGCCCATTTATATTGAAATAAGTAACAAAAACAAGCAGAGATCTTCGGCTTCTTGCCTTTGGCCAGAGGATTCATCTCACTCAGATACTTTGGTCATGATGAGCCTGGGCCCTGAGGCAGCATTGGAATATTCATGAGTCAGTGTGTTTTATCTGGTAAATGTCTAATTTTCAAACTCTTGCAAGTGACCCAATCTCTGTGAGATTTAGACTTTTCATATGCAAAAACGGTTGTAATGCCTGCCCTATCTATTTCACAGGCATGTGGTGAGATTTCAAATGAATAATGCATGTGAAAAAAACTAATTACAATGTACATATATATATTGTATAGTACAGATATATTTAACATACATAATATTATGGTAATAATAGTTAATAATTGGCATTTAGTGTTTAGTGCGTGCCCAGCACTAAGTGCTCTACGTATTTTAATCATTTTATCCTCATCAACCATATGAGGTAGGTGCAATTATTATTCCCATTTTACACTTGTGAAAACTAAGGTAAAATGAGGTTAAATAACTTGCCCAAGATCACACCATTAGTAAGTGGCAGAGCTGAGGTGACAAACCCAGGCAGTTTAGCTTCAGATCCTGAACTCTTAACCACTGTAGAGATTAAATGTCTAAGGTAAATTGTAGATATTTTTAATAGATAATTTATTTGCTCTCAGAGTGTAAACCCTGATTTCTGCATTGCATCTTGTTACATAAACCCCAAAATGTCACAGTGAAAAGAGAAAAATTTTAAACCCAGTGGACAAAGATTTTATATCATTATCAAGGATAAAAATATTGGTATTACTGTAATGCCGAGAAACCTCCAAGGTTTAAAGTTCCATGGATCTTTAAAAGCAAGAAAACTATATCATTTTATTCTATTGTAAAGCAGTAGGAGTGCATTATCAAATATTTGGAGGGGGGAAAAACAGGAAAAATCTGATTCCTAAGGTCAGTCTTACCATGTTGGGTGTATATATATATATATGTATGTATTTTTTAAGCATAGTTTTGATCATAGTTTATGTGCAGTTTTATAAAGTTTTTCAGCATAAAATTCCAGTGTAAATGTTTTCCATGTTGCTAAAAATATACATAAGAAATATTTAGTGGATATTTAGAGTAACTATACCATACATTACATAAGAGTTTGTCCACTTTTGGCATTTACGTGTGTTTGTTTATCCTCTTTTTTATTATAAATGCTGGCATATTCACCACTTGTATATATAGCTATTACAATATTTTGGATTATATTTTAACTTGTACCGAGTTTTATAAATGAATTGGTTCAAATGGGATGAAAAATATTATTGATTTTGGCATTTATTGTCAAAAGTATCTCCCTCTGTATATACAGCATTTGTTTATAATGTCATTAGCAGAGTGGCAGAGATTCCATGATAGAGATGTGTAGTGGAACTTGTATGTCATACTAAGATGCTTTGTTGGTGATGAAGGCTTTAAGTTTGGGTTAAAATGGCAGCATTTGGCTTTTAGGATGATTGTTCTGAATGCAGATGGAAAGTGATTAAAGGAAATCTAGACTGGTGTCTGGGAGACCACATAAGAGGGTTTTGCAAGAGTTCAAGCAAGATATAACAGTTCTGGATTAGGTCATTAGAAATAAAGAGCAAAAGAAGAAAACATATTTGTAAAATAACTGGGAAGTAAAAATCAACAAGATTGATGACTAATTGAATGGGGTATAAGGAAGAACTGTTTTGAGGGGAGAAAGATTCTCAACAAAGTTTTGAATATGTTGAATTTGGCAGGCCTGTTTTATACTCACGCAGGTATGTCCTGTAAGCAGTTTGGTGTATGAATAGACATATATGCATTGAAAACTCTGGAAGGAATTATCATAAGGATATTGTATTATTTAACCAGGAAAGTGGATGAGATGTCCTAAAGATAGTGTTAAAAAAGCAGAGGGGAAAAAATAGGAGTCAGAGAAGGACAGAGAAGTCCAAGACAGACAAACAGACAAACAAAAACCAACCAACTAACCAACCAAAGAAAAACAATGATCAAAGAACTATGAGTAGAACTGGCAGAAAATAGCATCACGGAGACTAAGGAAGGAGAGACTTTAATGAAGGGGTAAGTTGTTGGGAGTGTCACCTGCAGTCAGGAAACGTGACGCCTGAAAGGTGTCCTTTAGATTTTGAAAAACAGAGGCCACCAGTGCACTTTTTAAGGCCGGTTTCTTTGGCGGAGGGTGTAGGGAGGTCGAGCTGCAGATGCCTTTGCAGCAAAAGTGAATCAATTTTCATTCTTCATCTTTATTTATATCTTTTCTAAGACAAATTCGGTCTTACTTTTTTCAACTTCTTTTTGGGTTTATTGGCATTTCCTATTCATTTATTTATTTAAGTCAACAGTTCTCAGTGAACGATCTGGGAACCCCTGGGAGTTCCCAAGACCCTTTCAAGGGGTTCACAAAGCCAAAACTATTTTCATAATAATACTAAGACTTCATTTGCCTCATCCTCCTCTCATTTTCTCATGAGCGTACAGTGGAGTTTTCCAGAGGTTGCATAAGTGATGTCATCATCATTCTAATAATTAATGAAATGTGTATTTGTCTATAATCATGTTTTTTAAATTGCCCAGTTTTGATTTGTGAATATGCTAAGTGTTAACATATATTGGGGATGGCCAAAAAGTTTGTTAAGATCTTACGGGAAAACCCGAATGAACTTTTTGGCCAAACCCAATATTAATCCGTATAAACAAAAACTCTTGAGTCCTCAATAATTTTTAAGAATGTAAAGGAGGAATGATACCCCCAAAATTGAGAACTGCTGATTGAAACTATGCTTTCTTTGTTTTCTCTTATGATTTAGAAGTTATATGCCTGCTTTTATTTCTACAAATATTTGCCTTTAAGGAGAAAGAACAAATATGCATACTAGTTGTAAACATCAAAAATTAAGTCACACCTATTGACATAACTAAAATAAAAGTGGATATATTAAGTGGATAGTTTGAATTCCCCTTCACTACTCCTATGTCCACTTACTAGTTTTGGAAATTCAAATTCAAGGTATAATTAGTTTAATTTTCTTATATTATCTATTTCTCTCAAGCTGTATTTTTAACATGGCTACCATTTTGTCTGTAGTTTTTTCATGATAATTTTTCATATTTATTGAGTTAATAGCAGTCAATATCTTGATCAATAACAGTAAATCTTTGGAGCCATTATATAGTTGAAAATTTCTTTAAGTTGTCTTCATATAGGAATTAAAGCATGACTGGGTATAGAGTTATCATATTATGTACTTTTACTAACCCCACAAAATTCTGAATAAGTTGAACCATATCTTCTGGCTTTTAATATTGGATGGAACTCTGAGAAAAGCTTTATTTTTAAACATTGTTTGGTAGTGTTATGTGCTGAATCATGCTGCCCACCAAAAAAATTCATATATTGAAGTCCTAACCTCTAACACCTCAGAATATGGCTGTATTTGGAGAGAGGGTCTTTAAAAAGGTAATTAAGTTAGAGTGAGGTTATTGGGGGTGGGCCCTAATCCAATATGACTGGTGTCCTTATAAGAAATAGGGATTAGGACACAAACACACAAAGGGAATACCATGTGAAAACACAGAGAAGACAGCCATCTACAAGCCCAGGAGAGAAGCTTCAGAAGAAACAAACCCTGCCAACACTTTGATCTTGAACCTCTAGCTTTCAGAACTGTGAGGAATAAATTTCTATTGTTTAAGCCATCTAGCCTGTGGTACTTTGTTATGGGAGCCCTAGCAAACTAATACAGGTAGAAGGCTTAATTATTTTTGTCTACAACTCTGTAAAGGAATTTGTACGTAATATTATTATTCCAAAAGTTCACAACATATGATTAGCTGGTGCTTTTGAAACTACAGTACAGAATACTACTTTTGCAGAATGTTAATTGATGTTATTTGAAAGAAGGAAATTCATGGTCAAGTAATTTTGAAAAACACCAGATAATAGCATAATTTCTTAAGAGATGTTAATACATAATTTTTCATCTTGAATGTCTAAGATGGAGTACTAATTTGTTACTATTTTCTGAAACCCACCTCTTTTTTAATAGGAACAGTAATCCAATAAATATATTTTAAGAATTTAAAAAATTACTTTTAATATTTGTTGCAGAATGAGATCTTTCAATCTGTAGACTTGTATCTTTTTCCAGATACAAAAAGGATTTTTCCCTCTCCTCTTGTATCTATGGCCAATTTCGATAGAAGGTTATTGTTCCTGTCCCATTTGGTCTAATTCCTTCTTCTAAAATACCAATTGGCTATGAATACAATTTTATTTCTTCCTATTTTATATTTCTAATCTCCTGTCTTATCTTTTCATCTCTTTTGTCTTTATGCTCTGTGCTCTGGGGGAGTTTATCAAGATTTCCTTAATTACTGATTTAATTTTATGTGGTATCAGTTTTGCTCTTTTTATTCCTAAAGCTGATGTATATTCAGATGTTTTATTTTCAGTTTCCTTATAATAGTTCCTTGTTTTATCCTCTCTCTTTTACATATTTTGGCTATTCATTCAACATCCCTTTTATCTGAGACTACTTTGTCTTATTTAATATTTCATCTCCTCTTTCAGTGTTCATGTTCCTCCATTTAATAATAAGTACAAGATCTGCTTTCCCCAAAACACTTTTGTTTGCTCTAGTAAATTGTTCGAAAGTTTCTTTTTGCTTTCACTCTTGAGTAAATTTATTTTTATCTTGGGTTATGATGTAGATTCTTTTTATTGGCTTCATGGTGAGTGTGTGCATTTGTGCCACGTATGCATAGGTTTATTCATGTGTTTGAGAATGCACATGCTTGTTAATAATAGGACTGTTCAGGTTAGTTGTTTGCCAATATTTGGGGTGGGAGGACTTTTCTTCATTACCCTCATTGCTTACTCAGATGCTGTCAGCACCTACTTTAAGTTATTAAGTCAGAAGATTTGCTCTCTCCCCACATGAATTTTTGTTCTCCAGGTATTAATTATCTAATTGCAGTAGCTGATACTTAATGATTACTATGTGCCAGTAATTATTCTAAGTGCTTTAGGTGTTTCCACTCATTTAAGCCTCACAAAAAACCTTTGGGGAACCCCAGGCACAATTAGGCTGAGTAACTTGCCCAAGGCCATGTAATTATTAAGGAGCCAAGACTAGGTACTCGACCTCTGTGCAGTACCATCTCTCTCGCACGTGCTACTGGACTGAGATGAGGTCTCCCTCTCCCACAGCCTCTTCATCTGACCACCCAGAATTATTTCAGATATTCACCAATTATTTTTAAAAGTCCTATAATCCTTCTCTTGCTTGAAAACATTACTTCGGAGTGTGTTGCTTACAAGTCTGTTCCTACCTTGCAACCTCCCTGCTGCAAAATTCCCATGACAAGAGGAAATGTTGCACTGGCCATGCTTTTCTATGATTGGCTTCGTTTTGTTCTTGGAAAATAGTCTTCAATTAGATACAGAAAGAGAAGTTCTGATGGGGATAATGGTGTGTAATGGTCCTGTCCAGCTCGAAAAGTATCTTTGGCAAAGTAGAGAGGTGCGTGCAGAATCCTCTCTGTTGAGACATCAAGTTTTTGACACAAGCACACAGTGAGATTCCATGGAAATGTCCTACTTTGCTCCTGCCTAGCCCTGATAGTCTGCCTTAGGGCTCCTTTACTTTGGTCCTGGAAATTCCTCCTGGGATCATGCAGACTGTAAAGAACATTCCTAGCTACTAGTACTATCGAAACTGTGCTTGTCTTTGTGCATTTGCATAAACACATAAAAGGGAAAGCTTAACCTTATTATTTTACACGAGTGGCAAGCCGGTCTGGTGTTCTGACTAGGCAATTTGGAGGATGGAGAACCAGGGTTCAGTGTGGGAGTGAGGTCATTGAGAGCAAAGGATTACAATGTAGATGAGACAGTTTCAAAATGAAAAAAACCAACTGGAACATCAAGGCCAGAACTATGATGGAAAGGAAGAAATTAACTAAACAAGAAGGACCAATAGTGGCAGTCAGGTAAATGAGCCAGTAGAACTTAAGAGAAAATATCCACTGCGGTTATGATCTACAAAGAATATGATTTTTATATGTATATCTTTGGCTATTTTCATACCTAGAAGAAAGTTATTAAGGTCAAATAATTTAAATTAATTTATTATTAATTATATTATTAATCTATTATCATTTAAACACAACCCAAGTTCCATCATCTAAGGTGCCAAAGACTCTAACCCTAAGGCATCCTAAGAAGAGGGAGGTTCTTAACCAGAATTTTTTCTGTGGATTGATTGCATTGGACTAGGTTCATTGGACTTTCACTGAAGTGAATCATGGCATCTGTGGGACTATATCACATCTTGTATGAAATATTCAAATTTTCTATTTTGAGTGAATAGACAAATGAAGGAGGAGTAGACTGTGGAAGGCTAGTGAACAGCAATGAAGCATAATATAGATTCATCTGGACATGCACGACAGGAGTCACAAGGCTCAGACTTGATGCCCTCAATCACTTTGAAGTAGTTGACTTCTGGCAACGTGGGATGCTTAGAGAGCCAAACAGGAGAGTATTTTCCTCCTGAATGGTTTTCCCTTTGGCCTCATGCTGATTGGGATAATTCTTGTACCAGTTTTGATCCTTCCACAGTGGACCCTGAAGTTCCACCAGAGAAGCCTGATGATCCATTCAACTTCTGACAGTAACAGCTGGAACAGAGGGTGTTAGTAGGGGTCAAAGCTACTGAAACCGTGAAAGGAGCATTTTGGATAGAGAAGTACAGTGAGTGGTGTGTGTTCTTGGAAGTAGCAAAGTAGGTAAACTAGTTGGTTGTCAGTGGGATGTATTCTATCATATATACTTGAATCCCCTGCTCTTTCTGGCCAGGAGTCTTTGGGTGGTGAGTAATAAATAGATACACGTGAAACTGGAGGGTCTAAATACTTGGTCTTTCAATAATTACTTGATAAACATGGAGCCCCAGGAATCAGGTCACTAGGTTACTCTTTGATGTAAAAAACATGGTCAATAAATCACTTAATGGAAGGTATGTATGGCAAATGCCAGTGAGGGGATGAAATGTGTCATCATCATGTTGAAGATCAACCACCACTAAGATAGATTTAAGTTTATCAAAGGTGTTAAAAAAGAATAAAATCCAGAGCAATCATATTCTGAAAATATTAGAAAATCCGGAGGACACAGAAAGTTCTTTGGCTTCTTGACCTGGTCCTTGATTTAAGCATACATGCCATACATAGGTGGTAGCATAGTACAGTGGTTGCTCCCAAAATGAAGCCCATGAAATTCCCCATGGCCTGTATTTAATATCGTGAATTTCCCTCAGCCTTCTCTGCTTTTCCCACACATCCACACATATTGACCTGTGTCTTGGGGACTCTTAAATTGCTACTGCGACTAGATATTTATTTGTAGTTTTTTTCACGTTAAAATGAATGGCTAAAAATTTCCTAACAGAGCTTATCATAAGGTGAGAGTAAGCACACCACCTTCTTGTACTGCCTTTGGTAGAAGCAACCACTCTGTGATTTCGGTTGTTTTCTTCTGAACCTGGAGCTCAAAATGCTCTGAGCACCAGCACATACATAGGTGTACTACATTCTAGTACATGCAGTTTTTCAACCTGAGTGATATCAGCCTTATTTAGAATCTTGACATTTACTTTATGGTAGAAACTACTGGTACAACAAAATACATTTTCCATTCCTTCTTAGGCTACTGAACAAGACTACATTTCTTTTTTTTTAATTTTTATTTTATATTAGAATATAGTTGATTAACAATGTTGTGTTAGTTTCAGGTGCACAGCAAAGTGATTCAGTTATATATATACAAGTATCTATTCTTTTTCAAATTGTTTTCCCATTTAGGTTATTACAGAATATTGAGCAGAGTTCCCTGTGCTATATAGTAGGTCCTTGTTGGTTAGCTATTTTAAGTATAGCAGCGTGTACATATCAATCCCAGACTCCCAATCTATCCCTCCCTCCCACTCTTCCCCCCGGTAAGTATAAGTTCATTCTCTAAGTCTGTGAGTCTGTTTCTGTTTTGTAAATAAGTTCATTTGTATCATTTTTTTAGATTCTGCATATCAGCAATATCATATAATATTTGTCTTTGTCTGACTTACCTCACTTACTATGATAATCTCCAGATCCATCCATGTTGCTGTGAATGGCATTATTTCATTCTTTTTAATGGCTGAGTAATATTCCATTGTATATATGTACCACATCTTCTTTATCCATCCATCTGTCAATGGACATTTAGGTTGCTTACATGTCTTGACTGTTGTAAACAGAGCTGCAGTGAACATTGGGGTACATGTATCCTTTCAAACCATGTGTTTCTCCAGATATATGCCCAGGAGTGGGATTCCTGGATAATATGGTAGCTCTATTTTTAGTTTTTAAAGGAACCTCCGTACTGTTATCTTATAGTGGCTTTACCAATTTACATTCCCATCAACAGCGTAGGAGGGTTCCCTTTTCTCCATACCCTCTCCAGCATTTATTGTTTGTAGACTTTTTGATGATAGCCATTCTGACTGGTGTTAGGTGATACCTCACTGTAGTTTTGATTTGCATTTCTCTAATAATTAGGGATGTTGAGCATCTTTTCATGTGCCTCTTGGCCATCTGTATGTCTTCTTTGGAGAAATGTCTATTTAGGTCTTCTGCCCATTTTTTGATGGGGTTGTTTTTTTTTTGATATTGAGCTGCATGAGCTGTTTGTAAATTTTGGAGATTAATCCCTTGTTGGTCACATCATTCGCAAATATTTTCTCCCATTCTGTGAGTTGTTTTTTCGTTTTCTTTATGGTTACCCTTGCTGTGCAAAAGCTTTTGGGTTTAATTAGGCCCCATTTGTTTATTTTTGTTTTTATTTCCATTAGTCTAGGAGATGGATCGAAAAAGATATTGCTGCGATTTACGTCAAAGAGTGTTCTGTGTTTTCCTCTAAGAGTTTCATAGTGTCTGGCCTTACATTTAGGTCTTTAATCCATTTTGAGTTTATTTTTGTGTATGGTGTTAAAGAATGTTCTAATTTCATTTTTTTTTACATGTAGCTGTCCTGTTTTCCCAGCACCATTTATTGAAGAGACTGTCTTTTCTCCATTGTATAGTCTTGTCTCCTTTGTCATAGATTAATTGACCATAGCTGCGTGGGTTTATTTCTGAGCTTTCTATCCTGTTCCATTGATCTATATTTCTGTTTTTGTTCCAGTACTATACTGTTTTGATGACTATAGCTTTGTAGTATAGTCTGAAGTCAGGAAGCCTGATTCCTCCAGCTCTGTTTTTCTTTCTCAAGATTGCTTTGGCTATTTGGGGTATTTTGTGTTTCCATACAAATTGTAAAATTTTTTGTTCTAGTGCTATGAAAAATGCCCTTGGTAATTTGATAGGGATTACATTGAATCTGCAGATTGCCTTGGGTAGTATAATCATTTTGACAATATTGATTCTTCCAATCCAAGAACATGGTATATCTTTCCATCTGTTTGTGTCATCTTTGATTTCTTTCATCAACATCTTATAGTTTTCGGTGTACAGGTCTTTTGCCTCCTTAGTTATGTTTATTCCTAGGTATTTTTTTCTTTTTGATGCAGTGGTAAATGAGATTATTTCTTTAATTTCTCTTTCTGATCTTTCATTGTTAGTGTATAGAAATGCAACAGATTTCTGTGTATTAATGTTGTATCCTGCAACTTTACTGAATTCATTAATGAGCTCTCATAGTTTTCTGGTAGCATCTTTAGAATTTTCTGTGTATAGTATCATGTCATCTGCAAACAATGACAGTTTTTCTTCTTCTTTTCTAAATTGAATCCCTTTTGTTTCTTTTTCTTCTCTGATTGCCTTGGCTAGGACTTCCAAAACTATGTTGAATAATAGTGGTGAGAGTGGACATCCTTGTCTGGTTCCTGATCTTAGAGGAAATGCTTTTAGCTTTTCACCAGTGAATATGATGTTAGCTGTAGGTTTGTCATATATGGCTTTTATTATATTCCCTCCATGCCCACTTTCTGGAGAGTTTTTTAAATCATAAATAGGTGTTGATTTTTGTCAAAAGCTTTTTCTGCAGCTACTGAGATGATCATATGGTTTTTATGATTCAATTTTTTGATGTGGTGTGTCACACTGATTGATTTGTGAATATTGAAAAATCCTTGCATCCCTGGGATAAATCCCACTTGATCATGGTGCTAAGCTTCCTTTTCAATGAGGGGTGGCCAAATGATGGAGTTTTAACCGAGGAACATGAGCAGAAGTGATGTGTGTCATTTTAAGGTGAGGCGCAGAAGATCTGTCTACATGAATTCCTCTATGGTTTTCTGGAAACTCCTTTGACACTATTTGAGAATGCATATTGAAGATGGCAGAGAAACCATCAGCCTGAGTCCCTAGATGAAAATTTGGGGAGGGTCCATTGCCTCATCCTCCCACTTGCCAACCTGAACAGATACTGGAATGTTATATAAACATGAAATAAGTTTTGGTTGCATTGAGCCATTGCATGTTGGGTCTGTTTATTACTGCAACATGTGTTACACTGAAGTACTTTAGGTGATGTGCTCAGTATTTCTCATCTAAATACAATTTTATCTTATAAGTAGATTATTATATTAAATGAGAACATAGCTACATGGTGGCTCAGGGAATAGCAGTTCAAAGAATAAGTGTTCAAGCAATAGTAGTTACCCATAATAGTATGATCGTAGGTCAAAAGGAATTCTTAATAACTCACTTGTGTAACACCTAGCTGCAAAATGAAAATCTTTTAGTCACTGGAGTGTTAACAGGCTTCTGAACTAAACTTCAAGGATCAATCTGAATGGATAGTGCCCTAAAATACTTTTCTTTAGTACATGTAGTTGAAAGTTTTTATTCCTGTTTTCTCTAATAGAACTTCTAAATGTATTTTTATTAACCTGTATGGTAGGCAGAGTTCTAAGTTGGCCTTCCATGACCTCACTTCCTTGAATTCCTATCCATGGGCAATTACCTTCTCCTTGAGTGGGAGCTGCATCTAGTGACTTGCTTCTAACCGATAGAATACAACAGAAGTAATGGGATTTCACTTCCACGATCAGGTTACAAAAGCTTATGACTTCCATCTTGCTAGTACACTCTCTTTATTCTCTTATTTGACTTTCAAACTCAGAAGAAGCAAGCTGCCATGGCAGAGAGCCCCATACCCCAAGGAATTAATTGAGGGTATGCTCTGACCAAAACCAGCAGAGAACTGAGGCCCTCAGTCCAACCACTTAAACTGGAGACCCTGGCCTGATCCCTTGGTTGTGAGAGAGTGTAAGGCAGAGGATCCACCTAAGCACTACCCAGATTCCTGATCCCCAGAAACTGAGTGATAATAAGTGTGTATTGAAGTTGATAAATTTAGGGGTAATTTCTTACGCAGCAATAGATAACTAATACACATGGGATATTAACAGGCCTCTGGACTAAATTTCATGGATCAGTCAAAATGGCTTGTCCCTCAGATAATTTTCTTCAACACTTACAGTTGAGATGATCATCTCTTCAGTTCTGTTTTCCCCCAGAGAAAGTATATGGGTATTTATATGTGACATTTTAATGTGTATTATAACCTTTTTCTTGCCAGTTTGTTTTTAGAACATAGGCCTCTTGAAGGGAATGATGATATCTTGCCCATTGTCTTTGTGTCTTCTATGGTTTTGGTGCAATGTGTAGTTGGTATTCAGTGAATAACATAAATGCTAAAATAATGCTCTATTTACTGTTTTGGAAATGTACATTTATAACTTATTTAGATACTACACATTTCCTTTTCTAATGAAAAGTACCTCATTTCTCTCAAATTATGGACAGAGTATTTTTCTTTTGCAATTAAATTTATTTTCAAATATATTCTAGGATCATCAACCATAGATTTATATAATTATCTTTAGCATATTTTTCTAGAAAAATAATTTATTCATAGAACTTTTTCTTACTTAGATTCAACAGAGAATTTTAAAAAGCATGATTCAAATTTACTAACTGAAGGCAATTTCTTTTTTCCCCATAGTAACAATATAAAAAGCTTTATGATATAGATATACATTTTATCAAAGCATGTAGAAATACATTTAAGGATCTAGCAATTCAGTATCATCAATGTAAACTAAAAGTGAAACCTTTTAAAAATTATGGTATATGTATAGAAATAACCAAAGGTAGTAAATAATAGAATGTATGTGTACCTGTGTTTGTGTATGTCATACATATTTATGAATATATATAAAATATATAGGATGAGTTAGAAAAATTAAAATCTCATTTCTAAATAATAAAGGGATTCTTTTTTTATATTTGCTTTACATTTTGTGCTAAATTTTATTGAAACATTTAAAAATCATTCATTTTAGTATCCATTTTTGTCCAATTATAATCTTTTATCACTTAATAATAGGGGATAAGAAGCCTTTTAAGCACATAAAAACGATGACATTTGGATGGAATTCAGTTGAGCAATAATTTTATCAAATAATATATTTCCTTTTAGAAATACTATTAAAGAAAATATCACACAAATTGGACAGAATAGAAAGAAAAATGTCATCTTAAATCATCTGTCCCACCTTTCAGGTAACTGTGTATAATTCTACAATTATACACGTGTTGATATATACTTGAAATACGTACAATATGGAAAGAATAAATTTATCAATACATTATGACAATTATTTTATGACAGATATTCATACTCTTTCTATAGATAGAAGAAAATCTGTATAGATACTAAAGCAAGGAATTTATAAAAGAAAAGGCTAGAAATCATACTTCCAAATGAATGATATTCTTCTTTATATTAATTCCCTTGGGAAAGCTCATTCATAGGAATCTTAGCATATTCCGACATAGATGAGTACATGCGTTGCAGTGATGCTGCAGCTGTTCAAAACAATTTTGGAATACCTGTTTCGGTATTATGTAATAGCCATTCAGTAAGGCCTGTAAGACATTAGATCCTCTTTTGTGATTAACCAGACATACTCATCATTGATAAAATTTTGCCAGGATTTAGGCATTAACATAAAAGTGCCATAGGTTCTTAAGGCAATTTCAGAAGATAAGTTAAAAACCTGTATTGAACAGTGGTGTAGTTGTTGAAATAAAGTCTACAGCCTTCCAAGACAGTTGCTTCACAGAAGATACAATTGCTTTTTTGATTGTATACATATCGGTGTGTTTGCTTAAAACATTCTGACAGTATTTTTCCAACTGCTTGCTTCTGTATGATGGATGCATATAGGCATAAATATGTTTATTTGGTTACTTCACAGATCAGTTCTATCATGTTCTCTCCAATACTTGTCTGAATACTAAATCTCAATATTAATAATAGAAATCATTAGCACAGATTTGAATATAAAACATTCAAAAATAAAATCATTTAAAATTATCCCTGCCACTAGAGGTACAGAAAGTAATCTTTAAACAAAGTGTCATTAGAAGGCAATAAAGAAGAGAGAAAATTTAATATCTTATCTATTGCATTTTAGAGATGAGAAGATATGACTTAGGGGAGTTAAATGATTCGCACAGAGAAAATAAAATCTTCCAGATGTGGAGGACATCAAAGGGACATGATCTCTTGGACCACAGGAATAGCAGCTAAGTCACTTAGGTTTCTATTAGATGACATAAAAAGGGCAAAAATCAATGCTAACATTTTGGGACTTATGTATACCAAATTATCCTAGGATATTGACTTTGTTAGTGTTTTGATGTTTAGAATATTTCACTATATTTAGCAACTAGAAGAACTAGCACAAAATGAAAGACACTAAATGCTTACTCTTCACATTCTAATTGCTGCAACCCTTTTTTTCCAAGCATCAGTCATTGTATACCTGGGCAGTCTGAGCTGACAGCCTTGTCACCAGGCTTTCCTTCTCCAGTGCATTCTAAAGAAAACAGTAAGATGTTCTTTCTTTTAATGAAAAATTCTAAGAATCTAACTTTTCCATTTTTTAGTGATATTCGGCAACTCCTCTCAGAACAAATAAATATGAAGAGGTATTATTTGTATAACAGGGATTCCAAACATATTTTAATTACCTTTTGGATTGCCCTAATCACACATTCTTTCCTTTTCCTGTAAACCACTTCTAATTGACTGGGAACAGAACCAATAACTCAAAGCTTATTAGCAAATATAAACAAGCAGTAGCACTAAATGAGGACCCACAGGATGGCATCCAGTGAGGGTAATAATTGCAATATTGGCTCTTGTTCATTTGGGCCCTTGCAGCAAAGGCTAACCAGTAATGCATTCTACAGGGAGCAGGGTAGAATGTGTGTTGTTCTAGATGGAGTTCCTTCCCTTCATTTCCTTTTCTGTTTCTTCTTTTTCCTATACTTCTCTTCCATTTTTTTCTTCTATACATGCAACCTGTATTTTCCAGCCCTAGTCAGCCTAAAGTACAGTCAAAAGACACAATTTACATAATAAGAAAATTATCATTGCCATACATTTTTTTCAACGGAATCCTTGGAATGCCAGCCCTCTCTAGGTTCCCTCCTCCATCGGTAATGCTTTCAACATTATAAGAGGTTGTATCTTAGTTACTAAAGGCACAAACCCTACAGCCAGCTGCCTGAGTTAGTCTAGTTCCAATCCTTAGTAGATGTGCACCTTCTAAACCTCTCTGTGTCCCAGTCTCATTATATATAAAATGATAAAATCTTAATAATAATAAAAACAATCCTACATCATAGAATTATTGTGAGGATGAGTTAATACACATAAAGCACTTAGTATGATGCTTATGACAGAGTAAGAACCAAAAAATGTTAGCAGTTGTTATTATTGTTGACATTTTTTCTGTGTACCTACACATTCTGAGAATGTTTCAAGCTTACTTCTATTAGCTGTGTGTCTCTCTCTTTATTTTGGATTATATCTCTTTTATACCTTTTGTTTAACTTAATATTTCAGTTTCTTGAACTCTGCATGCAGCATGGATCCCCACTGTTACATCACATTCAGATTCCCCCCTGACATCTCACCAACTAGGATTTAGCTAATGAGCTTCAACTTGTTTCTTCTTTCAGAGTAGTTTCTTCTTCTATTTGGGGCACTGCACAGTGCTTCAGGAATTAAAACTGAGCTGCGACTCTAATATGCTTAGTTATTGTCTCTGCCATGAGATCTTTAAGATGTTCACCTAGATAGCTTAGTGGGACAGGTGTCTAAATACCTGATTTCCCATTTTGAATAAGCTGACTACTGCTGAGACCTTTAAAACAAAAAACAAGTAGAAGGTATATATATATGCAAAATCCAGATCTGCTGACACCTCCTTCAATAAGTTGCTTTTTGTATCTCATATTTCTCATATTTCCACTCATGAATAAATTATATACAGTTATCAGGTCATTTCATTCTTCATATGAAAAATAGATTTAAATTTCTCCACATGTGTTTGGCACAGTACATGTCTCCAAGTACAGTACTTCCAGTTTTAGTGCCAACTTCACTCCATGTTTTTGAACTTCAAGATTCCATCCCAGCTGGGCCATAACAACTGGTCCTTTCTCACAGAAGTTTTGTGAGAGTTAAATACATTAAGGTATATAAAACCTCTATTATATTGCTACTAGAACTCTTCAGAATGTCATTTCAGAAGTTCAAGATCTCAGTGTGGCAAAAAATATTTTGGAATGAAGGTTTGAAAATTCACATTCATAAGATTTTAAACAGTTACAACCTGTTAAATTTGTAGTGAATTTCCCTAATTACAGTTTGGAATAGATTATTACAGAAAGTGAAAGAGATACTCAAATAATAGTGTTTACTTACAAGTTATATTTTTTAAAAAATACTTAACTTTCTTCAGTTTTGCTTTCACTGTGGAGCTTTTACCCTTGAAAAATATTTTTTCAAAGACGTGACAATGAGTTGTTTTTCTGACCCTTATAAATTTATTTTATTATTACAATCTCTAGCTTATCTGCCATCCATACATACGCAATGGCATGAGCACACATTCAAACATAGAACTGTGCTATTGTTCTGTACTATTATTAGCTACAATGACAAATTTTATAACTGCAGCATTTGTAGATTTTTTTTTCCTATCTTTGTCCAACATAAATTATTTTCTCTTGCTAATAGTCTAAGAGTACTACAACACAAGTTTTGAAGAATCCTGGTTCTACTTCCTATATCCCTGATTCTGTGGTATAACAATTATATTTTCTTTTTTTTTTAAATAAAGCCTTTCTGGGAAACTGAAAACACTTATGAATGATAATACACCTTCCTATTTGTAAAACAAACCTTGAAACTCTCTAAAGCCTGGAGTTCTACCAATTATAAGATAACAGTTACACTTTGTCAAGACTAAATGTCTCACATCCTTGCTGGAAGAGAAGAAGACCCTAGGATTACAATATATTTGAACAAGAAGGTGCTAACTTTGCATTATTTTCCATTCTTCATCCTGTCTTTGTCAGGAGGATGGATCCATGCTGTGCTGTTCTCTATTCTGGTTGCCACCTTTGTCATGAGAATGAGACACCAGAATCAGAATGTTTCCAGTGAGATATAATAGCATGCTTTCCTGCTTGCACCTCTCAGGATGTTGTTTTTAGTTAGGTTAGAGCCCCTAAATCCCTTAGAGCATCACTCAACATTCACCATTCATGCAAGGTGTCCTTTTTGCTAGTATTCACTGTAAAACTATTTGATGTCTTGGTCAGTTTTGCAGCCCTTTTATTTCTCAAACACACCCCTGAAAAAAACTGTTATTGTGTTTTTTTATTATTATCAGGTCAATCAAATGTATGTTACAATTTGTGGTATACAGAAACATACACATGGTTTAATTATTTTTTTAACTACTCGTCACTTACAAATATTTCAGTATTCCAATTACACATAGGAATATACAAATAGTAGCGGCTATGCTTTTAGGAGAAGTGATGGTGAGATGGGCACTTAAAATAAAAGGAACTTATTCCCTTGAAGATGCATTTATTTTGTATTTAGAAAATTTCTACTTTAAAATTTTCACTTTGCTTGGAGACATATTTTTAGATTACTCTTAAATTTGCCTCTCATCCAGGCTAAGATATAAATACTGTATTGTATTTTTAGACCATGCTTCTGTCACACATGTAAAATGAAACCTGCTGATATATCCAAGTAACCACTTATTTTTTTACAAATGTTAGGATATATGGAACCAACGTGATAAACATCTGTATGCAGTTGCATTTCTCAGTACAGACAGAATTTCATACCCACTCAGGGTAAGGGAAGAGGACATGATAAACGTGAGAAATCCTTTTGAATTTGAAAAGTGTACATATAAGAAGGCAAAGAACCATATGAATCTAATCAGTGATACAGCTTCCTGTATTATGTGTGTGAGAAGTATTTTCTGAGTAACTTGTCTTGAGTTTTAGTCTCTCTCTTTTTTTCTTCGAAAGAAATTAACCTAAAATTGAATTACACGTGATCTTTTTCTAGGATTAAAAACAATATGATTGTTTTCCATTTGGGCCAGATTAATAAGAAAAACAGAAACCACATTGTTTCAACAGAAAGATTATGATGTAGGTTATTGGTGATCTAACTCTGGCCAACTTGGAAGCAACTAGTCACTCACTGGCAGTGAAAAAACCCCTAGAGTCTTGGCCACTGGACTAGCACCTCCATTCGGCCCTTGTACTAGGTTGTCTCCCCTGTAGTATTTATTGTATTGTCACCTCCCACCACGATCATGGTGGCGGCATCCATGGCAGCTCTGTTGGTTCACTCTCAACTCAGTGTGTTCTGTAACCCCTTTCCTCTGGGTTAGTCAGATAAGTGATTCCCTTCATACCTCATAGAAGCCAAGAGAAGCTTAGGTGCACGTAAGTCCTTCTTATGCCTAACCATGATGGGTGCATAGTTTTCCAACATGCATCTCCTAATGGGTGTGAAACCATCCTATTAAACAGTCTCCATTTAGATTCCCAAATATGATTATGGAACAAGTTCCTCACTGCCATTTCAAGCCACTTCAATCAAATTCACCACCTACCTCTGGGCATCTGTCTAGAGAGAGGAGATCAAGACTTGCATTCTACTGGCAGCCTTACTTATCTGCTGTCTTCCTTGTCATTGAAATCCCTCAAGACTCTGAGGGGCAGGCTTCTGTTTTGCTCTGGAGCTCTCTATGTTGAACTCTATGATGTAGCTCACCAGGTCTGTAGGTCAATATGTTCCATGTGTGCAAGCCAGTATTTAGGAAAGTGTTTATTCCTAGATAAAGCTTTGTTTTAAGTATAGTTGTCTGTCTTTAAAACAGAAAAATATCCTATTATGAAGATCAGAAACTTTATTTTTCTCTAATATTTCTGCTCTAAAGATCCTAATTCTTATCTCCCAGCCCATAATAAGTAGAAGTCTTATTGCGGCTAGAACAAATATTATGTATAGAAAAGGGAAAGAAAAAAAAAACCCACATTGTTATATTTCCTGTTTCCAAAAAAACAAGCTCTGATAAGAGAAGTGCCAGATGAATAGAGCCAGGAGCCTAACATAAAAACACTTTGAACTTCATCACATGCTCTCTTCCACTGGGTGCTAGGTTAGCCCAGGGAAGTGGGAACAGCCAGGTTCTGATTTTGTTACCTCACAGGATTGAAGTGATTGAGACTTGAGACACAGTGTGCTTGTGCCTCAAGACTCAAGAATGAATATCTTTGGTGGAACTTGCCGGCTGGTGAGTTGTGAAGTCATTCTCATACCGGAAGTTATTTTTGAAAGGTGGTTCTGTAACTCAGTGGAGGCAGCTGATCCTTTAGTCTAGCTTGTATCAGAAGGTCAGAGCCCTTTCATAGCAGTTTTGCTAATAGCCGGTGTTGAGTTTAGCTGAGAGGTCTTCATATCCCAGGTGGCCTGAGGTTCCAGTCTTACTCTCATGGCCTACCAGGTCATTCATTCAGTTCAAGATCACAGCTTCCCCAAATGCGGGGCAGCCAGCCTTCCCGGGGTCAAGGCTAGTTCTAGAGATTGGCTCCAGAAAAACTGTCCAGCTTTTGTGCAGAACCACCAACAGTGGTGTCCCAAAGCTACTCAAAGCATAACTCCATTGCTACTTTGCTTCCCCAGGACAATAGAGCTCGCTACCAAGATATTTAATCATCTGAGGGAGAAGCCAAGAGACGCTTAGGTGAATAACTACTCAAATTATTCTTCCAAGAAGAGGAAAGATCACCTGAAGGTAATTTGCTTTTTTTACAGTTACATAGCTAGGGGAGACCATTAGATCGGTTTTTGTCAGATTAAAAAAAAGTAGCCTTTCTTCCTAAAAGCTATTCATTTGAAATTTATGCATTTGTCTGTGTGGTTATTGGATTAATGTCTGTTCTGTACTAGCTTTAAACTCCACTAGTGCAGCTTCCTGGTCTCTTTGCTTCTCACTGTGGCCCCAGTGCCTAACACAGAACCTGACACAGAAATGGGCTAACAAATACTTGTGGAATTAACAAAGGAGTAAATCTACTCCAAGAGAATGGTTTTCGCTTGCTATATTGTGAAGTATTTGGTACCATCTCTAGCTAAAGAAAAGAGGAAAAAACATCAAGCTAATCCCTATTGGAGTACTCCTCAACCTGAGATAGCTTCCTAAAAGCAGAAAGCTATTTAAGACAGATTGATTCAACCTATGAATAAATACTTTAGGAAATAACATGACTTAAGCCTACTTTTTAAATCAAATAGACCCATCAGTATTTATTATTTATTTGACCCATCAAATTGTGTTCTCCAAAATCTCGGTTCTCTAGGATTTTGCTAGGTAATATGTGGAAAAAATGAGAGTCAAATGAGTTTGGAACCAATGGGATGAACAGGTTCCTTTATTGAAGTACTTCTCATAGCTTTTGAGGAAGTATTATACTCTGGAATATAGTATGCTGGTATCTCAAACTTATTTGACCAGGGAATTTTATTAATATAGTAACTTTCCTAATGCTTATTATATTCCATGTTGAAATATTAGATTGGAAAACATTTAAAATTTCAAACCTAAACTCCAGAAAATAGTGTAAAGCAATTGGTGATGATGATGTGATAGCAATTTGTACATTTTTAGGGATTCCATAACATTAAGGCTTATTTTCAATCAGATTGTGAACCAGAGAGTAATTATGTTTTATGCATCACTGCTATAAACATCCTAGCACTTTCTAGTACTTTGCACATAGCAAGTGTTCAATAAATATTTGCTTAATAAAGGAGGGAATGAGAGCTATATCATACTAGAGTGTTTGCTATATTGAATGTAATAATTATTCTGAATTAGCAATACTTTTTGGCAGTCTGAGACTATTAATGCATGCCAATGGAATATGTGTTGTTAAAAGTCAAAAAAAATGATCAAATCAGGAAGAAAAATACATATGCACATTTTTTCTACAGAAAAGGAAAGAGTAGATAGAATAAATTTATCATACCAAAATGTACTGACAAGTATCAATTTTAAAAAATCAATGTATAAAAGAATGATGTCACAGAATTTTGATAAAGAAGTAGAATGGGGCTCTCTGGAGAGTCTATACTGTCTTGATTTACATAAACTAGATTCTTATAAGTAGTAGTATATTTTCCTATGGAATAATTTAAGGGATTTGGCTTTCTAGTTTTTGTTCAGTTCTATGGAGTTCACCACAGTGATGTAGCTCTGTTTGATGACTGGCAAAATATCAGAGATTAGGTTGTTACATTCCTTAGATTAGACCCAGGAGCCACCCATAGCTGGTTAGGAAAATATACCTACACAATACTGGGCTAGACCACAGCGATGACTATAACTTCCTAATAATCAGTATCTAAAGTGGAGTCAGGAAATGTTAACAAGAGGTTACTAATTATTTTTATAAGCTTGTCCTTCAAAATTTGGGAATACATCTAAACATCCCTAATTTGACTTAATTAGCAGCAACAGGCTCCTAATCATAGGTGTCTGAAGATTTAGTAGGAAGCCCATTCGTAAGCTACTGATTTTTTCATTTGGGGGATTGTACTAAGCAAAGAAGATTCCAAGTAACCAATCTTGCCTCAGTGAGTTGTTGAGGACAAATGTGGCTATATTTAAATGCTTTAAAGTGTATAATGTGCTACACAAATAAATAAACTTTTAAAAACATTAATTCATCTAGACAGGTCTTGGATATATTATATTTTTAAGCTATGTATTATATTCTGTGGGGAAAGGGTAATTTATCTGATCTGTTATTTTTCCTTTTGCCTGAGGGACATCTAAGGATTCGACCCTTGCTTTACTCCTCCTTGAAACATAAACATGGGGAATATTTTAGTGCGTGCCAGATGCAAGATAAATAAGAGTCCTGCTGAGGTTGATGTATAATGAATTATGCACCTATACTTGGGGTGTCTGGACTGTTTATTGAATAACCTGTAAATGATGAGTAGTCAGCTACATCAGAGATGAGATTTAGTTCCATACCTCTAAGAGGATTATGAGTCTAGCAAGGTAGAAAAGCTGGTGGGACCCTGAAGCTGATGGCTGCCATGAGCCAAGGTGGTCCATATCAATAAGACTTCATCCCCTGTGATCATGTACATCCCAACTTGGAGAAATTGTGTCAGTCAGCAGCTATTTCTGGGAGTCATGCGCCTCTGCTCTGTGTTTCCTGTGCGTGCCAGGTTGTCTATCCTGCGTGCTTTCTTAGAAACTGTGTAAAGACTATTTACAGAGTGAAGCCTATTTTGTCTCATGAGTTTAATGGACACTGAAAGCCCAAGACCACTGTTGTTGGTCAAGCAAAGTGAGTATTGTCCTGGAAAAAGATCTAAAATATGTTTATTTAAAACCTTCCATTTAAAGATTTAGCTGAACTTCTAATATTCTAGCGTTTGATAAAGAAGAGTATAACATTCATGTATTAGTTTCCTATGGCTCTTGTAACAAATTGGGTCGTTTAAAACAACAAAATTTTATTATCTGCCTGTTCTGGAGGCCAGAAAGACAAAATCAAGGAGTTGGCAGGGCCATGTTCCCCCTTAAGGCTTTAGAGGAGGATCCTTCCTTGTTTATTCCTATCTTTTGTGGGGCAGTCCTTAGCATTCTTTGGCTTGTAGATGCATTCCTCCAACTTCTGTCTCTTTCTTCACATGACATTCTTCTGTGGGTGTGTTGTCTGTGTCCAAATTTCCCTTTTCTTACAAGGACACAAATCCCTGGATTATGGTGAGCCTAGTCTTCATATGATCTCATCTTAACTTGATCACATCTGCAAAGACTCCATTTCTAAATATGGTCCAATTCATAGGTTCCAGGGGTTAGGACTTAAGCACAATTCAATGCATAATAATTCATCATACAGTGGATTTCAGTCACAACCCTTTTAACATTGTTCTTGTCTTTGATTGCTTGATGCATTTATTCATTGAAAAATATTTATTGAGCTGCGTACTTTTCTAGGTACTTGTAACAAAGCAGCAAATAAAACAGACATGTGCCCTTAACCTACATGGAGCTTGGATTCTAATGAGGGTAGACAGGAATTATATAAATAACTAAACATAGAATTTGTCAGATAGTGCTAAGTATTAGAGAAAATAGTAAAGCAAAGCAGAAAGGCCAAGGCATGCCAGATAGAGCTTGCTATTTTATATAGAGTGATTGGAGAAGTCCCCACCAAGAAGACACTCTCTGAATGAGGTAGGAAATCATGAGAGTTATGAGCAGAGGAATGACAAGATTTGAATTTTGTTTTAATAGGATCATGAGGCTTTTATTAGAATAGAGTGCAGGAGGACACAGAGATTATAATTAGTAGTAGACAAGTACCCTACCCTACGCTACTGTGAAAGTGGGAAAGGAGCAGGCAGGAAGTTATGGGAATTGGATATCTAATAGATGATAATGGCTTTGAACAAGCTAGTAATGGAGGTGATGAAAAGTGGTGGGATTCTGATAATGTTCAAAGGATTGAGACAAAAGGATTTCCTAATGGAGAGGATAGCTATAAGATTTTTGAGCTGTTCAACTGGAAGTATGGAGTTGCCATTCACTAAGATGACAAGGCTGTAGGAGCCAACTATGTGTGTGTATGTTTGTGTGTGTGTGTGTGCACGTGCGTGAGAGAGAGAAGAAGGTATGTAGGTTTTCAATTTTTGACATGCTAGTTTTAAGATGAGTATTAGAAAACCAAGTGGAGATATTAAGTAAGGTGCTGGATACACAAATCTAGAGTTCAAGCGAAGGGTGAGAACCAGAGGTATACATTTTTAAGTCGTAGTAAAATTAAATTGTATTTAAAGCCATAAAGCTAGATAAAAACACTTTCCCTGATATATCATTTGACAAGTTCTACAGTGTTTGCAAAAGTTACCTCAATACGTAAGGCATTTCTTTCTCTTAACCTTGAGATAATACTTTCTCAATAAATAGGCCTTTATGCTCTGGAGCTATTTACTAAAGCTGATGGCGGGAGGAGGTATATTTTATAGGAGGTATTAAAATAGACTAGCCAGTTGACTTTGGATGAATTGCTTTTACCCAGTTAAGCAATGACATGAACTAGCTGACTTATTGAGCCCTAATCCACCTCTGTTATTCCAGTCATGAACTTTTTTCTAATACGAATTTTCCTCTGCTGTATCGTCAGGGTATTTGCCAACAAAAGTGGGATGTCAGGTTTCTTTCCCATCTTTATTGGACAGTCGTTTTCAGACAGAGATATGACGTTAAAAAGTATTACTCTTTGTTCCGTAATAATGTTTTCAGTATAATTAAAAGATAGGCTTTGTATGATTCATTTGCACTGCTTCCCCACCTATTCTCAATGCTGAAATCCTTGTATAACCGTCTTTTTTATTAAATACACTTTGAATGTTATTCATGATTTTCTTCACCAAAGCCAAATTCTCAGTGACCTTATCCATGAACTATCTTTTGATAAATAAAGAATATAAGTGTTAACCCATTTCCCATAGTTTAGCGTGTTTTCTTGGTAGTCACCGTGATTTTTAAAGGCTATTTTTACTATCTTTTTCCTTAATAGAAAATAATGAAGGGAACATCTTCAATTTTGAATTTGGTTAAGGAAAGTAGGCATACCCTTGGTAGATAATTGCACTCTGAGAAAGAATTTAAAATTTAAGTATCTACACAGTGTTGATCACTGCGTAATTAGGTCTCTGTCCTTAAATTTCACTTTTTGCCTTTAACTCTGCTTAATAAAATATATGAAGGAAAAAAAGTCTAAATTTCCTTAAATAAAAACACAGTTTTCATGTTTCAATCTTTATATACTTTTTTCAGTTAATCACGTAGTTGCAAATGGAATCTAGAAATGTAAACAAATGTGATCATCTGGTTTTGAACTATGTTGATATTTAAGATAACATTGCCTATCAAATTTATATTCAAATAGGAAAATCTCATCACATTAAAGTATTACTTACATATTCATATACTCATTCCTTGAGGCAAAGACTCCAGACTTACTTTACAGATGGATCTAGCAATAAAACATAAAAACAAACACAAGGAAAGGAATTGAAGCAACACATAGCAACTAGTAACATACATCATATCTCTTTACTTCTCAAAAACTCCTACATATTGTATCTTCAAAAATGTTCTTGGAACCTAAGAAGTCAGGATAATTATGAAAAAACTAAATAATGATAAAATAAAAATAACAGTAAAATAGTAGTAAAATAATCACATTTTTTAACCTCAAAGGTTTTAAACACTAAAGAATTCTATACATCCTTGAGTTGTCTTCTATGTATAGTGTTTGATGATCACCAAAATGCCATCAAAATATTATTAGAAAAATATTACTATGGCTACATTAAAGATTTCTTATTCTTCTTCTAAGTGTCATGTTCCCCATTATTTCACTATTATTAATAGTCTCTCTTCTGAGTCATTAAAATAAAAGGTGTACTTCAGAAGACACCTATTCTAAGAAAAGTAAGATGAAAAACATGGAAAAATTGTCAATAAAAAGGAGAGAAGGAGAAGATAGAAAGTGATTGGTAATAATAACTGGAACTGGAAGAACGAAAAAGAATAGAAAGGCTAAAAAAAAAAAATCTTGAAATTGAGATTGAAGTCCCCTCTCCCTCACAGTAGTGCATGCCAGCAAAATCCATAGCGTTTCATTTCCTTAAGGCCTTAATCCTGGTCTTCCTAGAGAAAATTTTTTCTAGACATTTATTTTTGCTTTTATCTCCCTTTCTCAAGCATTTGATGTGCTTTTTATGCTTATAGATCTCTGTTGAACTTAACCATGTTTTGTAGTAGAATGCAGAATGCCAGGCTGGTAAAGAATCTGTTACACTTCCAAGACATCTTGATTTTCATGAGCTTCAGAACATTTCCAAGTAGTTGATTTTTACAACATCGTATGGTAAGACTTTTAAACAGTACCTTGTATTTGTGTTAGCCCATGCTGCTTACTGCCGTTAGCGGGGAGGCAGTGGGTCTTATGCCCACTAACTGCTGATAGTATCTGGTGCCTCGTCCTGGTCCTTGAAATTCTCTCAGACTCAGGGTCCTGAAGAATCTACTAGCCTTTTATGTGTTTATTTCTAAAATTATTTTAACTCTTTGAAGTAAAACTAATATATGCAGT
Source organism: Balaenoptera physalus (assembly GCF_965194825.1). NCBI lineage: Eukaryota > Metazoa > Chordata > Mammalia > Artiodactyla > Balaenopteridae > Balaenoptera > Balaenoptera physalus. The sequence goes on along the minus strand of NC_138887.1, from coordinate 89,639,559 downwards.
CTATTATAAAAGTCAAGTTGTGCTAAAAGGCTTATGACAGTAATAACAAAAAGGCAGCCCCCTGCACTCTTCTGCTGGTCTTGCTTCCCAGAGACGATCACTTTCCTCTTTTAGGCCTAATGTCTAGTGTTTAAGTCCTTATTTCTAACTTATATGTGTAGATTGCTATTTCTCATTTATTCATTTATTTGGAATATATTAGACATATAGTGTCAGGTTAAGGTGTACAACATGCTGATTTGATACACTGATATATTGTACTGTTTTTGTCATTTACATATTGTAATATGATTGCCCTATGAAATTTCTTAATAAATCAATTTTAAAATAGTTTGCTCCCCATAAAGGATATAAGAATTTTAGTTTTTATACTTCTTTCTTCTCCCATCCTTCAAATGAAGTTCTGTTTCAATTTTTATACACCCTTTTAAAAATATTTTTATTTTGAAATTATTTTAGATTTGTACAGGAGTTACAAATATAGTTTAATTCCTGTACACATATACCCTTCATCCAGCTTTTCCCCTAATGTTTATATCTTACATAACCATAGTTAAGCCTAAGAAATTAACATTGGTACAATACTGTTAAATAAACTACAGACTTTATTCAGATTTCACCAGTTGCTGCATTTATGTCTTTTTTCTGTTCCAAGATCCAATCGAGGGTATCACATTGCATTTAGTTGTCATGTGGACTTAATCTCCTCTGGTTTGTGACATTTTTCTTAGTGTTCCTTGTTTTTCATGACCTTAATACTTTTGGAAAATACTGATCACCCACTTTATAGAATGTCCCTCAATTTGTATTGTCTGATGCTTCCTCATGATTATACTGAGGGAAGTTACCTCAGTATAAAATTAGTGGATGAAACTTTAAGGAGGAATGGGATATTTGCGTAGCTTCATATTATCTTCGCCCAGTGAATTTAGCAAATGTTCATAAATTATTTGACACTCCTCTCTGGAAGAGGTAGAGCTCCATTCTACTCCCATTGAGTATGGGCTGAATTTAGAAATTCACTGCTAATAAATAGAACATGGAAAGCAAAAAGCTAGTAACTTTACAGTGCAGAAATCTGGCAGGTACCCCCTTAAAATTAAATGATCAAAGTTAACATCCCCACTAATAAGTCATGCTGACATCAAATTCTCCCTGTTATGGTATTATGAGAAGGGCTCAGGAAGTAAGGGGAATGTTAAAGAAATAGAGGTGTTTTCTAATTTAAGAGATTCTATGATTTCCATGAAGACTGTATGCACAGGCTTTTTTTTTTTTTAAGATCAAGAATCATAGACAATGTTTTATCCAAAGTCAGTTTTAAGACATTCAGGGTTACCAGGGCTCAAAGAAGGTAGGAACACAAATAATAAACAAATCCTTTTCCTAGTTTACTCAACCTTCACTGAAACTCTTTTGGTTCTAGTGGTCATAATAACTTGTCTAAGAGACTTCAGTGGCCTTTGTGCATGCAGTGTAGTTTTAAGATTGTATGTTAATATATGCATATGTATGTTAATCTAGCTGGAAGTGTTTTTTTGTTTGTTTTTAGTTTAGTGAAAACAGTTCAAAATCATATGATTATGATTCAAAATCATACATAAAGGTCAATTCCAAAGACCTTCATAACTAAAAAATAAGTTCAGACATAGGACATGTGACTTGCTTTATTTTACAAAAGTTCTACCTTGGTGTTCCCATTGTAGGAGCTTGAGGTTCCCCTGCTAGAAGAGAAGGCCTTGCTAGAAACTGAGCAAGGTGCACACTTGATAAAAATAAGACAGTTACTCACAGATCTAAACACGTCGGTCAATGGTCCGGATGCCATGCTGATTGTTAAGGCCCAGAGAGTCTACTATTTCTTATGTATCTGCAGACTCTTGTGTTTTATTTATTCTGGTTGGGATATGGATTATAGTGCCCTTTCAATGTGTGTTACTTTGAAATGAGATTAGCATAATAGACTATATTTTACAGGCTTTCATTTTCAAGCCCATTTTGCAGGCTCAGAAACTAAGAAGTGTTGACAAAGGACTGATGATGATTGCACTTGTGCGATCAGAAAGGGTTCACAGGACATTGCCCACTCCAAGGAGAGATCATACTCTTACAGATCTTAGGTAAACGAAGAAAAAAAAAGTTGTAAGCAGGGAAGGACAAACAGAGAGGAGAGACATTTCCGAGATGTACTTAAAGTTTTTTTTTTTTTATCCCGTGTGTAAGTGCTTGCTTATGAGGGAGCTTTTATGTCCACCCCATAACAATATGCATTATGACTTCTGTGTTGCTCCCCAATTTGCCTGTGCACAAATAATCTCATATCATGATAAATAGTTGAGGAAGAACACTATGAGAGATTATCATATATTAATCATTTCAGTTATTTTAATGAAGGTAAAATGGAAGTTAGTCTTTGAATGCATCGCTACAATCTCTGACTCCCACAATGACCCTCGTCTGCTGATGAGGAATCCTGAGCACGCCAGCCTCTTATGGGCAGGACAGTGATTTTTTTTCTTCCTTCATAAGAATGAAGACTTTTAAATTTATTAGAGGAGAAGAATTTTTGTGTTCAACCAGAATGAATTGTTTATAATTAATGCTTGGTAATTAATCCATACACATTTTCCTCATATGCCCTAAAATATATTCTACTAGGTTATGAAAAGGTAGTTTTTGTCCTTCAAGCATCAAGTCTCTATAAGCTGCCTCTTGGCCTTAGAGAAAGCACTGTAAATGGAATAGGGAGACTCCTCATTTAATTTGATACATCAGGTCATCATCAAAATATTTAGTTCCTGATCTTCCCACACAGAAGGTGACTACAGGTTAATAAGAACGCAAGTGGAAAATAATTAAGGATGAAAATATATACAATAAAATGCAAAACAAATCAGAATAAATAAAGTTTAGTGTGACTATTAGGTTAAGATGTCTTGATACTCACTCCAATCATAAAATGTGTTTTTTTTTTTCTCTTTTGAAGGACAGAAGAAGCCTGATACATACAGTGCAACTAATCCTTACTGACACATCTAGGAAATAATTTAAAGAAAAAATGATGAAAACAGTAATTTCTTCAAAAGTTCCATTGCCTTTACCTATGGGCAGTGTCATAGGCAGATAATATTTGCTGTCATTTTCATCATATTTCTCTTTTTAAATTATTTTCTACATATCTTTTTTTTTTTTTAATTTAGGACTAGGTCATCTATAACTTCAAGGAATCAAATACAATGGCCAAAATAGAAATTTACTCCTTTTTTGCATGAAATAAGTCTAGAGATAGGTGATCCAGTGTGCGCAGGGCAGCTTCATGAAATACTTGAGGATCCAGACTCTGGTGTGCTTTTACCGTCATCTTCAGCTTCTGGCTTCTGCTTTCTAGGTCTCAATTTGGCTGGTTAAGTTCCAAACCTCTGAATTATACTGCATTCCAGCCAGCAGGAAAGAGGAAGGCAGACAGCTGGAAAAGGGCATGACTCCTCCCTTGAGAAAAATTTGAAGAAAAATTTTCAATGAGTTCTGTAGGTCAAAATGTATTCATCCCTAATTATTTTAAGAGGGGGCTGGGTCTTTTAGTCTTTTAGCTGTGGTCCAGCTAAAAATCAGGCATTGCTTATTATCAAGGAGGAAAAGGAGAGCAGATACCGAGGGACAACTTATGCTCTCTAACATGCTAAGGGTATTAGTGTGACGGAGAGGATATTTTGTGGTAAGAAAAATGTGTTTATGTAGAGTTCATAATTGTTGTAAGACAACGTTCAGGTGACTGTCTATTATGCTGCAGTCTGTGAGGGTAAGATAAACAAAATTTACAAGATATGAGCAGGCAGCAGTACTGATTTTATCTAAAATTATGAAATCAAATCAATATCTATACATGTTCAGATAAACTGAAAATTCAATAACCCTGATAAAAGTAGATTAAAAACATATCAGCTCCCTTAATTTTTCTGCAAATTATAATCTCCTGGAATAGTTTTCCCACCAGTGCCAACCTTGAACGCTGAGAATCTTGAAAAATAATTAAATTTTAGATGAAATTCAGATTGAAGGTGTGTCTCACCTGAGAACAAAATAATTCTAGTTTCAAACTATTCTTAGAAGGAAACAATAAAGAAGTGTCATCCATAAAAGAATGTGTCTTTTTGTTTCTTTTGTGAAGTTTCTTAGACATCAAACAGGTTTTTCTGAGCATTCCGAATAATTGAGTGTAGGTTAATAAAAACATATGAGTTAAATTGCCCTCAAAGTGCAGAGGCTTAAAAAAGAGACAAAACTGAGCAAAAGAGATATGAGGTTTGTCTAAAGCCGAATTGTTTTTTACATGCTCCCTATGGGAAGTATGTTGCTTTGCTTCATCTACTCCCTCATGCTTGCACTCATATCAGACATTTATGGAGCACCTTTGATTAGCTGGGCTCTTTTCTAGGAACTGGGGACTGCAGCTAGGGAGACTTGGGATTTATAATCTGGCAGGAGGACAGAGCCTAAATAAGTAATTAACTGCAGTTGTAATTAATTACAAAAGAGACATGTAGGGTGCAAAGAGAGCATATGAAAATATATAACAATGTAAAAAATTTAGGAAAGAAAAAAAAACACGGATTAGGAACAGCATGAAGTTAATGAAATCAGTATATTTACAATCATGAGCTCATTGTAGACTTTATGGTTAAGCTGAAGAAACTGTATGAAAAATGAAAATAATAAACTAATGACGTTTGCAAGAGTGAAAAAGTTAAACCTGGGTTTCCCCAATCAGTTGCATCAATCAAGATGTCTTTATGTCTAATTTATAAGGGGAATATTTGGAAAGCAGAAGGACTACAGAGGAATAATCTCCTAAAACCCTATCCCTCTCCTTGATCGATAATGCCACAACAAACTATTTATTTAACTCTGCAGCACAGTCAAAATCATTTTTTTTCCTCTTTGTTAGACTCAAATATAAGTTTCTGAGGAAGTATGCAGACAATATTTTACTTTGGTAATCAACGCAATAAGGACAAATTACTACTTCGACAGTTGGTCAGGCATCAATCAAAGTTATATACTCAATTTGTAAGTGGAATAAAAGTGATGGCGGTTAAGGAGACAGGGTATAGGGAAGGAAGGGCTGTACAGTGTTTCATGGGCTGCTAAGTTACCCGAGACAAAGGCTGAGATAATATTCAGCTTTACATTTATACCAGCTCATCAAAAATGTAACATTTTGTTGAAATTGATCTCAGGTTAATTAAAATAAATAGGATTAAAAATTTGTTACAAAATGAATTTTCCTCCCCTTGTATTAAATACAATCTATGTTTTCTTTGTTTCTCTCCCATTCTCCACATTTATTTGTCATTATTACTAGACCCTACTGTGGTAATACATCAAGGTAATAGTGTTCTGATAAGAATGTACCTGGGATGATTTGTCAGCTTTTGCTTCAGAGACTGGAATACTTTAAACATAGAAGTCAATTGTAATAATTGATGCTGCCCTATTTGACACAAATAAAAGACTCATATAATGACACAGTGGGAAAATAGAAAGGAGATTGAGCACCGGACATGAAACAAGAGCTGGAGTGGAAGTAGAAGAATCCTCAGAGTTGTGGAAGAAACTAGAAAATTGCCTCAAGGTCAGAGAAGATGCCCTCTGTAAAGCCAATCTCAGACTATGAATGCCACGTGTGTGGGGGGAGGAGGGGAGAGTGTTACAGGTACAGGAGAGCAGACATGTAGGTCCATAGATATCAGCTGCAAACTCCGAGAGATGACATTCACTTAGACCATGATGTGTACAGACATACTCTCCACAGTCTTTCCTGGTATCCTCAAACCTGTCAGTTATTAATGTCAGAGGCAGCTCCCTGCTTTGAGATTTCCAGAGAGAGGCAGGAAGGGAGTGCAACAAAACAAGTAGAGCAGACATTCAGAGTTTCAAATGCATTAAAAACCATCTTTCCAGCATAGGTTCTGTTGATAATCCCAAGGCCGACTTTAGGTTGTCCATCTCAGTCTTCTATATAGGATATAATCTCTCCTTCATCAGTGAAACTTGATAATGGTCAGTGATTTTTTATCAGAGAACACTAGAGAACATAAGTTAGAATCTTCATCAAAAGCTCAGTTGTAAGAAGTACAGTGTAAAAAATGGAAGAACTCTGTTCTGCCCATCGATATTTTTTACCAGTCAGAGGTTTGTGCCCTGGAACCTCATTATTTGGCTCTTGGGTGAATGTGGCTTTTAATACACCACTTACCTTTCAGTATGCATAAAAGCACTATGCGTAACGTCTCACTATGGGAAGGTGTGCTTCATTGCTTCTGGTCCACGCAGGCCAATCAGTCCAGTCAAATATAGGCCAGAAAGAAATAGCAGTACAATCACAAGCCATAAAACAAAGGTCCTGTAGTGATGTAGCAATCTTGCACCTAGGCTGCCAACAGTTTTCTGAGAAATTATATTAATTTATAAGGAAACTTAAAGAGACGCGATACAAGTTACTAAATTAGGAAGGGATAATTTTTAAGAAGTGGGGTGCCACGTTCAAACTTCTACATACAGGTGGAGTGGGAGGACATTTCAAATGGAGATACAGCTTTTATTTAAAAAGAAACTTTTAAAAGTTTAAGCAATTATATGCACTAGGCACTTTGCACAGCACTTTACATTTATTATCTCATTTAATCCTTACAGCATGCTTGAGTTAGATACCATTGTTATTTGCATTTTAATGGTAAGGAAATAGGCTCAGGAAGGTGATTCAGCTAATAAGTCGGAGAGGCTTTCAAGTTTAAGTCAGAGTGCCTCCCCCAGGGTCATTATGCTCTGCTAGATTTATTTACCTTTGCTGTCGTCTTTCAATGAAGGGCTGGGACGCCTAGGCAGGAGGGGAAAAAGGTGGTATAATTGTGGCCACACAGCTGGCTATTGTTCAGTCTTTGATAAAGACTGTACCATAAATGACATAGCTTCCTGACTCCTGAATAAAATATTTTGCTATTGTCTATCTGATTGTGAAATATGGTATGGAGGAGAGGGAAATTTATTTGGAAAGAAGAGGAACAAATAGGTATCCGTTACTACAATATGTTGGGTCTGGTGAACAGTGAGTGGTGCATAGGATGCACTGGAAAAAAGTGTAGCTCATGTGATTTTACGGATGTGTCACCAGCTATAGCCCATTATAGGTAGAGTACACTATCACAGATGCTGCAAATCCTTACTCCTACATCCTCTTTTACTGTGAGGCTGGGAAGTTAAGTACTTGATTTTTGAGTCTTCCTTGCAGCTAGAGGTATATACGTGGGACCCAGTTCTGGCTAATGAGTGGTTAAGTGGAAGTCTGCTGGGGAAGGCTTCTCTTTCTAAATAAAAGGAGAAGCTTCCTAAGGAGAAGTCCTTCACCTTCCTGACTTCTGTTTCACTTGAACTTGGATGTGGTTCCTAAATGTGTAGTAGGCTTGTTGTAACCAAAGGAATCACAGAAATGCTGGCCAGCCACCCCCTTTCTCCATAAACTCCTCTTGGCTTAAACTTTTGGTCAGTTATTGTTTCTTGCAGCCCAAGCTATTCCTAATTAATACACATGTCATGTTATCTTTCTTCTTTTCCACAAACTGTATTATGCCTGGGTGAAGTTTCAGAAGTACATGATCGTAAAGGTTATGTGGTTTCATGTTGGCAATTCCCAGTTCCCCACTAATTGTGCGCAGCCCCTGTGTTTCTGTTTGAGACACAATGGGCTATTCCCCTTTCCCCAGACATGCCAGAGCCATCCCCTCCTGTGTGCCTTTGCCTAATGCTGTTGCTCCTGCTGGAAATCTTCACAGTCATTCTGAACTGTTGTCCCCATCGTGAAGTCTTTTCTGGTTCTCTCACGCTCAATGCTCTGTGCATATCTTCCCGTATATCCCCTTAACACTCTGTTCTTATCTTTATTATAATGCTGATTATTTGCTTGGTAATCATATGTTTACTTATGTGTTTTTACCAATAATCTCTGAACTATTAGAGGTCAGGTTTCATGTCATACGTGTCAGACACACAACAGGTGCTCAGTAAATATTTTGTTGTTGATTCATTTCTTCTTCCTTTGAATCCCCCTGAAACTTTCTTCTTACCTCTCTTTGGCACACGTCATTTACTTTTCTTATTTCATAACTCAGTAGTGGGCTACTTGGAATTCTGTCTTGCTCATCTTTGCATCTTGAATGTATTTTTAAGCTAAATTCGTATTTCATGAATTGAATTGGACTGCTAATAGTTAATACATTAAGGATATCTCAATCATCATGTTAATTGCTACTTCCCCTGGGGATGGGGAGAAGAAATGAGGGATGAACTGTAAGTATCCAGTTCACTGAAGGGGTTTTTAAAAATCTCTCCTATTTAAGTTAAAAGTGAAAAATTAATTTGCTATAGAAAGAAACCCATGTCCCACATTCTCCGATACAGAAGTGTTTGAAGGATGTAAAAGAAGAATCTGTTTTCAAGAACTTTCTAGTTTCCCCTCTCTAGTTGTCAATCCAATTCAAGTGCAATTTAATAAGTTAATTGCAATATGTGATTGACAGAGGCAGGGAACAATGTCTGATGTGAGGACTTCTCTATAAAAAAATTATGATAATAACTAAGGATCCTATTATTTCATTAAGGAACTCTATGTCTTGGCTGATGCACAGCAAGACTTTCTCAAATTCTACCTTAGAAGTGATTGATATTAAGCCTGTATTCGTCCATTATGTCGCCAAACCAGAAATGGAGAAAATGTTGATCAAGGTCGGTTTGAATCTTAACTCTTGTGAGCCTAAAGGTCTAAGATGGAAAATAGTATCGCATACAAATCTGGTTGAAGGCATCATTTATCCTGCCAGATTTACTTAGGAACATAAGAAGGTAGTAAGCAACCCTGAACCTCACTAAATTAAAAAACGAAAACTTGTAAAAAAACAGTTTCCGTGATAAATAAGCAAACAAGGTTGTGGGGGAGGGAGTGAAGGAGAATTTTCATTATGTAACATAAATGAATTCAGAATAATGAAAGATTTAAGAAGACTCAAATATGATTTTTTTAAAAAAGAGTTGTCTTTCTGGAAACCAAGAGGCTTTAGTTTTAAGTATTTTGTTTCTGAATCAGAAATTTCAATGAAGCTATGCATTAAGAATGCACTTATATCTATTTTTTCAAATTTCAGATAATTATTTGATCATTTAGACCATTAATTATTTTTTTAAATTGAACTTATGTTTATTATTTGAATATTTAGTAGCCTTAAAGCAATATTCCTAAAGTGATTTTTCATGTATATTAATTTTCAGTAAAATGTTAAACGGTGGGATACTTCTTAAATTTTAACATTTTATGAAGAGTTTAAGAAAACATTTTATTGAATGTGAAACAATTGAGAAATATAGAAAGATTTTCAACATAGACTTTTTAAATTAAAATAAAAGGGAAACAGTCATATCGAGTGGTACTTAAATGCAAAAATGAATAGTTACATCAAAAAACTTTCCCCCTCAAAGTGGAAATAACTCATCCTTCATTATGCAGCAAGATAGTTGTTCATGTAGCCTAAACATTTACAGTAACTGATTTATTCACCATTGAAGATCAAATCTATTGCAGTTCAGATAATTTCTCTGCATTAGGAAAATGAATAAATTAAAAGTCTGCTTCAGCAATTTAGTCCTCCTCAGCAGCGATTCTGCAAGCTTGGTAGAAGATGTCAAAACCTGCTGAAACCTAACAGAGTCAACTCCAAGTTTGTGTATCGCAGTCCACTCTACCTCTCCGTCAGGCGGTACATGTGGAAATAGAAAAGCAGCTCTCTAATTAATCAAAGTCAGATGTGCCTGAACGCCTGGAGTTGTTGCTGATCCTTGGCCCAGCTTCTCCCATGTTCTCGCTCTATGTTTTTACCTTGAAAACTTCTGCTCTGAGCTGGGAATGCCTGAAGGGCTTGCACGGTAAGTCAACGTGAAATTATCTCAGCAGGAAGAAGTTGCTTTTCAGCTTAAATGATTTAAGGCAGCAATTTTTCACACTCTCAAACTCTGACAAACGCCCAGATTGCCTCTCATGTCTGACTTCAAAATATTCAAAGAAAAGCTATTTTTATTAAAAACACTCTAGAGAAAATTGTATGTCACTTGTTCTCTGATATAACTTCATTTCTCCTGACAGTGACAATTTTCACCTCAGTACAATTTCTTTATTTTTTCCAAAGCTAATTCTGCTTAATATTAGTATTTATACAAACTCATATCAACTTGTCTCTGTGAAATATTCAAGGGTGTCAGGTAAATGTTGCTCACTGTCATTCATCTTCTCTGGGTGTTCAAAATGATCAATCGATTTAAAACTACACGTAGTTAGTTTGGATATTATTGTTTTATTTGTAAGGGAGAACTTAACAGTTGTTAACACCCTTCATTTGACACACCTGTGTCTGCGACTGCAAGGATTTCCAAACTTGACGGCACGTGTCTGTTGCCAAAGATCATAAAAGTTTACATTAATTAATCTATTTGTTCTATGCCTGTAAATAAAGCAGGTAATACAGTGCATGTTTTGTCTTGTGCTGCTTACATGTTAATAAGATTACGGTGGATGTCATATTGCCCAGAAACATCACATTTGCTTTATTATGAATGCTGGCAGTGCAGAAACATCACATTATAATCACTTCAAAAAAGAAATATATTATGCATATTTTCATATGTGTTTATAATTCCACTAAACCTCAGCAGAATCAAACTCAGTAGGGACAAGAATGACAGAAGGTTTAATGTTCCAGAGCCTGCTGAAATCTTGGTACATTAATATATAGCAGGATGGTTAATATGTATAAGGTTACTTGTGGCCTGTGACCTCAAAGCATATCTTCTGGCCTTATCACGTTTCCATGAGAAAAAGTAACCACTGGCATGTGAATTTTCTGCAAATAATTTGGAGCTTTTTTAAAGGGTTAATTTTGTTTCTAACTGGGAAAGCCTGAAGTAAGGTGTTTATGAGGGTAATGTGAGCAGTCACCATTATCCAGGTACTGAGGAACTGGAGCACACTCCTTTTTAAATATGTGTACCAATTTCCTACAAGTGTGCCTTTTATATTCCACTAAATGTTTCATTTCTAAATAAAACTGGATCATTTTTATTTCATTTCTATCCATTACAAAGAAATCAAGGAAAGAATTACCTGGCAGCCTTCTTCTTCACACAGTGCTGGGGTCGGGTCAATGGAAGTACATCAAATACAGAAGGGAAGTGCGTTTCATAAATTTCAGTGTTACAACAATGCCATACACAGCTCCTACACTAACGCCCCTGCTTGAGAAGTTGTCATCTTTCCCAGTCTGTGACTTGTAACGTGTTTTCTGTTTGGAAGTCACAACTACTTTGATTTTGTTTAGCTTCCTTGAGTTTTATTTACCATAGTTACTAGCTCACTGAAGGGAAAAATTATTTATGTTTTAAGACGTACTTAAACATAACAATCTGTATCTTCCTCGATATTGAAACATTTTTAAGATAATTTCTGTATATATGATGAATTCTGTGAATAGCTGATAGCTAAACCTAAATAATTATTGAAAAGCCAAAACTTCACTGGTAAAACGACTTTGTGTACACACATACACACAAGATTGCCTCTCAGAAGGGCTTCACACAAGATTGCCTCTCAGAAGGGCTTAAGTAGCTTGTTACGGGTTAAAATTTACTTGGCATTAAAAAAATGAGTATTTAATAAAAATTTGCATGCTAACAGTATTATTTCTTTTGTGTTTTCAACGGAAGAAGCCGTGCTATAATATTATTTAAGATTCTTCTTTCTTATTGATAAATTCAAAATATGTTATATTCATGAGTTGTTTAAATGCTTTGTTTCTGTTTTACAATATGTGCATACAGGTAGGAAGAAAGTATAGGATTTGCTTCCTGACTAAAATATTTACAACTTTATCTTATTGTATATTTTAGCTGTGTTATGGGAAAATAGAAATTGTTTATCTGAAATATAATTACCTTAGATATATACCAGTGAGATTGTTATTGATCCAAAGGAATACCTCACTTTAAGCTTTAGATTTTAATAAAATTTCAAAATGAGCTCATTCTATATTATTATTTATAAAATTATGTTATTTACAAAAGCACGTAATTTGATAATTTAAGATCTTATAAGAAATATTCCCTATTGCTTATTAAAATAAATACTTTATTCTCTATAAAGGGATATATAAATGATACTACATTATACGAATATATGAATTAAATTATATTTGTATTTATTATCCATTTATATATATCTAGCATTAAATTGGTTGTTTCACTAAAACCATTCAGTGAAGTATATTTAGTATTTTTTGTTTCAATTTTTTTAAAAATAGAATAATGGTTTATTACTTAAATTCATGTTTTTCTTTCATCCTTAGTGTTTAAGTGTACTGCATTTGAATCATTGTTTATGGAGTATTTAAAATATGAAATGTTTTAGTAAAAATTGGAACCTGGGTAGAACACACACACTCAGTTAAGAAATAATTCAGCAACACCACTGTAAGCAATCCTTAGGGTCTACCTTTGTCCCTGAGTCTAGTCTAAACATTTTTGTAATACAAAAAAAAAAAAAAATTATCTGGACTTTTTCAGTGTGATCTATGCCAAGAAATCAAGGAAAGTGATAAAAGCTATAAGAGAGCCTATGCATTAGTGAATATTTATATTGGCAAGATCTGCAAATTTTATAAAAGTAAAACAAACACAGAGGTTGCTTATTTCTGAAAGGAAATCAGCCTCACTGAATTTCTTTCAGGAAAGCGTTATTGCTCAAAATGATATAAATCTCTATTGCTATCTCTAGCAAATTAACTTGAAATGCTGGCAATGCCAAGGAGGTGCATTAAGTTTTCTGTTGTTTACCTTTTCCTAATCACCATAAAAATCCTTAGTGAAACAATTATTCTTAAAACAATCAAGACAGTATATCTCTATAAAGGGGAAAATCGATTTAACAACAAAACTAGATTTATCTCTGTTGATCACGAGGCATTCAGTGTAATTTTAGTGAATTATGCTTGGCTTTCACTTCCTAGCAGAAATTTTTCAGTGATGGTCAAAAGGCAAACTGCAAACTACTGCATAATCTTTTGCCTGCTATTTACCTGTCCTAATCACTGCTTTACAAAAAAAAAAGGCATATACAGGAGACTGAACCAAATATTTATTTTCTGTTACATGAAACAGTGTTACTATTGTGTGTGGCTTATTTAATAGTACTTACCTAGGAATCTGATGTCATTTCTTTCAATTCATTAGTGAAGAAATCAGGTCTCTATAAAAGGATTCAGTGTTAAAGAAACAAATCCAAGTTCATCTTATGAGAACAGAATTAGAAAGATTAAGAAGTAACATGATTTTTTCTTCTTAAATAGAAGTTATTTTTAAAGACATTATTAACACTTTCATATCTGAAACTTCTTCTTAAGCAAGAAGGAAACACAAAAGAATTGGAGGCAGATTAAGAAAAATTTAGTTTTGCTATGCTGTATGCCCTATAAATTGTGCATACCATTTGGAGAGACATATAAAAAGATGAATATTCTAAAAATATCTTAGAGATGGTATTTGTTGTTCATTTAAATACGTGGGTGAATGAGTCATATTGGCTTATATCTCTTTTCAACAGTAATGAAAATACTCGATCTAAATGTATTTTGTCAATGTAGTCATAGAATATTTCTTCCTGTGAAATGTTGCACATTTTTCCCTTCTGCTGGAAGGATTAGAAAATTTTATAAATAAATCAGTCCTTATTTAGAAAAAGGGCAATTAAGAAATTCGTATTCGTGTAAGAAGTTTAAACAAGGAATATACCTAAACATATAATTGAAAGATATTTCCTTGTAAATCTTAAATCGCATTTTAATAAACAAGTAAAATAATGTTATTCAGTCAATAGATAATAATTGCCTTTTCTTATTGTATAAATCATAGCTTTCACTTTTATTATAAATAATGCAAATAATGTGCTTGCTAAATCAAATGGATGATAATACACTAAGTTAACCAATGTAAAAGACTAACTCATTTTACTGTTGCTAAAATTTGGATTCACAAATTCAGGTCAATTAAGCTGTTGCCATGTATTCTTAATAAAGTCCATGTTCCATAGCTGTTCAAAAAATGTAAAGTAACTTTTATTTGTTTTGTTACATTAATGATAGCTCAATTGCTATCTTCCACCACACTTAAAGACATTGGTGGTGTTTTGTGCATTCGTGCAAAGTAATGTTGATATTGTAAATTGCTATATTCAATTCTAACTAAATTTATTAAAAAACCCTATTAACATAAATAACATTCTAATAAGATTTAACATCAAAGCAAAGCAGTTTATAAAATATAAGAAGAGAAAAATTTTAATTTGAAGCATTGAAGTGATATTCGAATGTAATATGCAATAATCATCCTTTTAAAACCATCAACCATTAATTAAAGCAAAATTAACAAGAGTTGAGTTTAGAATGTTAAATGTGATATATAAAAGTATTTCTATTGAAAACTGATATTTACAAGTCACATAGACTAGCAAACATACTTTAAAATTGATCCTATAGATCTAGGCAGATTGTAATCATATTTATAACTTGTAACCCTTTGTTTAAAATCTAATAACATTAATATGAATGTATTATTATGATATTGAACTACAACTTTCAAATTAGACAAGTAAAACTTTTAGAAATACTATTTTCAATTGGTTTTCCTATAATATGAATAGCTAATCTAGGATATCATATTTTAGTGACTGTTTCCCTGTTATCGGTATACAATCTTATGATTTTATAGTAAGACAAGCATCATCAAATGTAAGTAAACTGGACTAGTTGTATACATTGTTTCTTTGAAAAAAATTGAAAATACCTAGAACTTTTTATAAAAGAGGTGGTTGCTAAACTGAATTTTAATAAACCAATATAATAATATTATTGTTCAGTAGGTAATAATTGCCTTTATATAAGCTGAAAAATATTGTTTAGAGTGATAAATATACAATGCTCCATTATGCATCTGGGAGTGCTGATGCATAATTTTTAGTTCTAATGTTATTATGTAATTGAGAGAACATGTTCATTTGCTCTAATAACTACTAAGATGCACTTAATAAAATGAAATGTAATAATACTTGTAATTCAATCTATTCATGGAAGTAATTTTAAAAGTCTACCACTCTCCTTAATGTGGATAACATTCATAATTTATAAAGTGTTGTGATGCAGAATTGACAATGCCATTGTTTTTTACACTCTGAGATGATTCTGCAGGCTTCATATCATCTGCATACCAACCTCAGGATTATCAAGGGCAAACAAAAGATAATTAACACCAGAAACAGGCAAATGCAGGAGCTACCGGCTGAGGGTTCTCATTTAATGCAAGACTTCTGAAAACCAGAAAATGAAATAACCATAGAAAAGCTTGTCTCAGAAAAGAAAAAACATTTCAGTATTCTATTCTTTATATAAACCTTGCCCCACCATCCCAGTTTGTAGCTTATCAGAGAACATGGTCTCAAGATGGTATAGTCATCATCTATATCAGATTTAGCAAAAGTTATTTTTAAAGAATGAATTTCAAATTATATAGTTTATACTTTTAGTTTCCTTAATACCAATTATAATCATGAATTTATTTATAATGTGTGTAGAAGAGTGGAAAACAAACTACTCCCATAATAACTTCTATCATGTTTTCACATTTACTAACTAGGCTATAATAAAAAGGAAATTTCTACAATTAAACAGACTATTTTATACTTAGCTGTAGTTTATATAACATTATATACAGATAGTATGTATTCAAATGATGGTTTCAAATCATTAAAATCTTATATTTATTCACATGAAATAATAGTGGTAACAGAGAATATGCTATGTTGACCTTGATTATAGTACTGTCTTACTGATTAAGTGAAATTATTTATATTTTCCAAACTAAGTGCCCTTTAACTTTTAGTAAATCATCTCTATTAGTGTGATTCACATATATGGGTATTTTCACTTTACAATACAGGGCAATTGTTAAATGTTTTAAATACTGAACTTCTAAAGTTCTGAAATAATAATTATAAAATTATGTTTGAAATAAAGTGACACAGTTTATAACAAATTCATATATTAAAGACTTTTTAAAAATGTTAGGCTTCTCTGATAAAGTATCATGTTATTAACAATTTTAACTGAAATGGGTAAGGTAGTGACAAGCCTCAGAGTTTACAATTATAAAAGAACATTATTGGAATATGGCATTTTATCACATGGATACAATCACAGTTTGTCTTCAGGAAATAATTATGCATTTTGGAGCTCTTATGTGATACAGTTGCTAGTTCATTTCCCAAACACCACCATTAAGTGGATATTCCATAAAATCTCTCCATTGGCAGTATGATTGAGAATAGTTTATTTCCTTTTGAGTTAATTTTTTTTTCTTGTTTTATACCAACTATTCTGCACAACTTTCAATAGGGGTCAAAAGAGATTATATGTCATATTTAGTTTAATTCTATTCTCTGTAGAACCTGGGTTAATTGCGCTACATGATTACCTTTTAAAATATCAAGTCATTGTCTATAAAAGAATACACAGTTAATCATAAAATAAAAATAAATCTCTCTTATGCCACACAAATTGTTAAAAGAAACATGTTAGTCATATCTCCAAATTCTTTCCACCAGCTTCTTTCCTCCACATATATTTTCCTGTTGTTATGTCCCAGGGCCCCATCTTTGGGGTCCATTGCTTGATCGTCTGTCCAGCTATATCAAATAAATTGAACTATTCTTTTAATATTGTACTGATAAACATTAGTCTAAGTTAAGGCTCATAACAAGGCACATAACTGGCTTCACTGTTGGTACTAAAATGACTCTTAATTGTATCAATTTGAATGGAAATATTTTACTAAAACTAAAGCTACAGTCTTCTTGATTTAGCTGAAAAATATTTCAGGAAGATTTTATTTACATACATATTTTAGTTATCTTCAGAAATGCGTTGTGGCAGTTGAAAATGGCCACACATTCTTGACACATGTCCTATTGAGACATAGGGTCTATTTTCTCTCTCCTGGAATCTAGGTGGTCTATGACTGCTTTGATAAAGGAGTATGTTGGAAGTGATGCCATGCCATTTCTGGGACCAGCCTTTGGGAAGACTGGCAGTTCTATCTTGATTTTTTTAGAGCCCCGAGCTGCCTGTGAGGAGTCCAACTTTATGTAAGAAGTTCATGCTGCAGAAACCATGAGCAGAGGCAATGGGGCTACATAGAAGGGAAGAGTGGTTCTGCTGAGCTCAGCCCTGCAGACATTCTTGTCAAGGTTCTAGGGATGTAAATGAACCTAAGTGGGATCTTCCAGACCAGATCAGTCACTAACAAAATACTGCCAAGTGACCTCAGTTGATGCCCATGGAGCATGAGAATTGTTCAGCCCAGACCTATCACAATTTGTGACCCACATAATCATGAGATAAGATTAAATAGTATTTTGGAAAACATGGTATATAGCAATAGATGACATAAAAAGACATTTAAGCATTCGAGATACACAAATTATAATTTGTAAGTAATGGCTGAAATTATGGTATTTAATACTGTGAAATGAATTTTATCCATGCAATTCATACAATAAATAGCTTTATCTTAATCCAAGAAAACCTCATTTCTCTAAGAAATCGAAGAACTTGGATGAATAGTAAGTTATTTGCATGATCTTTTTACTCAAAATGAGGCTTTTTACCAAAAAATGTTCATTTTATTTATTTAGAGCTTTATCTTATTAAGCACTTGTTATAGATGGTCTTATCCAACTGATTCATATATCCCCCTAAGTTATTCCCGTTACAGATATGGGGAAGCAGGGACTTAAAGAGCAGATGGCTTGCTTCAGATCAGCCGGTGAAGTGAGCCAATCAACACTAGAATCCAGATTTTCAGAATCGGTACTCATTTATCTTTTAACTTCATCCATATCGTCTCTGGTATCAGGCTGCCTGTACCTGAAATTTGTATGCCAACATTTTATGTAAAGTCTGATACATATCTCGAGAAACACACCAAAGTGGTTGTTTTTTTGGTTTTTTTTTTTGATGAATTAACTCATGAGATTTCTTCTAATAGCAATAGGAGTTGCCTGTCTAGTTAGAGAACACTTTTTGTTTAATATTGTTTTAACACTAATATATTAATAGATTAATAGATATTAATCTATTAATAGATAGGACTGTTCTAAGACTGTAATAGGGAATTTGAAATAGTAACTTAGTGTGTTTAAGCAAGGTATTTGCATTTTGTTTCTATGTTTACTGAATATGAGCTCCAGGATTCAGAAGTTGGGCTTAATTTTGACCACTAATTTTCTTTAAAACATACAAAACACTATACTCTCTGTACTATATTTATATGCATAAAAATCAGCTGACATGTGAGTTAGTCAACTATTGAAAGAGGTTGTTTTAGTGTTACAGACCTAAACTATATAGATCTGTATCACCATCCAATTTTCTTCTTGGGTTCTTTTCATCTTTTTGCCTTAAAAATTCCTCCAAATATCCCTAATAATTCCCACTGTACCAATATTTTTAGAAAATTATATTCTTTCTCATGGTTCATATTCCTTAAATATCAGTAAATTATCATCTCTACCACTAAGCACTGCTTCACCATGTTCTATCAAGTGAAATCCTGTACGCTTTCTTCATTAATTACCGTCACCTTTTCTCTTAATCATTTTGAATTTTTGAATCTTTCTTTAATTTGCCTTCTCAAATTGGGATACCTAAAATTAAACATGCTATTCAGAGTTTTTCACTGTAGACTTTTTCATCTCTTTCCAATATTAATCACAAGATTATTTACCTCTTTTAAGGGTTTCATTTTCAATCATGTCCTAGTTAAGATGCATTCAAAATAATTAAAATGCCATAGTTGAAGTACAGGCCTACAATTCCATATTAACTCTCTGAATAATAAAATTTAGTGTGCTAAGACATCAGTAGAGTGAATGTTTATGTGACAAAGAATGAGAAAGATTTCTAAGAAATCTGAGAAATACCTTACCAGAAGTTTTCTGAAACAAAAATTTATGCATTGCTGGGCAAAGGATTGCATACAAGGCCACTGACCTGTTTCAATGCTAGAGAAGTTGCTTTTGATTTAAATATTTCCAAAAAGGCTGACTGCCATAGGACAATTGCTTGCATTACCAGGGAATATACACATTTTAAAAGAATTTAAACTTAGCTCTGCTTGTGTATACGAATGCATGCGTGTTTGTATAATGTACATAATTTACCTTCTCCTCAAGATAATAAAAAGCAAAATAGTGGCCCTAACTCTGGATAATATTACAAACAGTAACGAGTATAAATGCAATTTTCTAACTGGTAATGAAGGCAACAAATACTTCCAGACATTTTCCCATGAAATTTTGTACCTGTACACTTTGTCACTTTGCCACTGTAAGGCTATTTCTTTAATTTTACGAATTCCGAGATTGAAATGCTGTTAAATATTTGGAAGGTGTACAGTATCTGATAGCAGGCAGAATGGATGAGCATTCCATTTTCTAGAAAAATAATGTTTCAAGATATTCTGCCTACATCAAAACATTTTCTTACCTAAACATTTTTTAGACAGTTTTGCATTTGGGGGATATTTTTTCTTGAAATGCCTTCCTTTTGGTGGATGGTATTCATCTTGATAAGTAGTTACTATTATCAAGGATAAAACTACTGAAGAATAGAAAAAGATGTTAGAAAAGAAATCCATATAAAGCTATGAGGATATGTTATAAAAAACCAAAAGCAGCATTTGTTAGATCATGAGCCAATTAATTTTAGAATAGAAAACAAATTCTCCTTTCATTCATGGAATCTTATATATGATTGCAGACCTGTGTGGGGAGGTACAGTGACTTTTAGTGGCCTGGAAGCCCTATTTTGTTCAGTCCTGGTTCTCATCAGACTTATCAGTAGTTGTATTCACCAGCATGAAAATAGATTCTGGATATGAAATCAAAAGAATGAGGAAATATGAAGAACACCTCATAGAGAATAAATTTCATGAGGATAGTGATTTTGTAAGAATAAGAGCTAGACTTAATTAAGTATCATTAACCGATTAAGCACTGTGGTAAGTACTTTCTGTGCATTAACTCATTTAATCATCATAACAACTCTAATTATTATGATTCTTGTATTATAGATGAAGAAACTGAGACACAAAGAGGTTAAGTAACGTTCTACTGTCTAACTGCTAATAATGGGTAGAGCTGGTAATTGAACTCAGGCGGTCTGGTTCAGTCTGCTCTAATTACTCCAGTGATTTTCAAACTTGAGAGTATATCTGAATCACTTGGAGGGCTTATTAGAACACAGATTTCTGGGCTCCATCCCCTGAGTTTCTGATTCATTATGTCTGGAGAGCAGACCAAAACTTTACATTTCTAAGGGGTTCTCAGGTAATTCTGATGCCTCTGGTCCAGGGACCACACTTTGAGAACCACTGCACTAAACTTAAACTATACTCCCTCTTAGGCGCTATTCTTGACAAGCCGGATAGCATATAATTTTAGGTTCTGTGAAATTTTGCTTTAAGGGATTTAAATGTTTGCCTTGGTCAAAGCAAATAATGGATGAACTCACAGTAATGGTATGTTCTAATTAAGCTAACCCTTAGGAAAGGCAAGTCGGCACAAATTCATTCATTCAATAATCATTTATTGAGTTGACAATCATGGGTTTAGGGATTTGAAATACAATGATGGGAAATGTATTGGCCTTTCTCCCAAGAAATTCAGCCTAGGAAGATGTATAAGCAAATAATTGAAGAACAGTGCGACGTGTTTTGCAGTGGTGAGACAATGGGTGTGGATTGAAAGGTTCAGAAAAAGTTTCACAGAGAAGTTTTTGAGTTATCTTAAAGTGCGACCTGAAGTTAACAGTGGTATGTGTTCTAGTGAGGAGGGTATATGCCAAGTTATGGAGATGAGAAAGGGCACATTGAATATTGGAAATTATTAAGAATCTGATTGACTGCAGCTAAGGGTTGGAGCAAACGAGCGGGAGGCTGAGTAAAATAAGATTAACACGAATATGCAGGAATTTATGAAAGCTCGGTGACTTCCTGGACTTTGGATGAGAAGTCATGGAGAAGTTTTTTTTTTTTTTTTGATGTGGACCATTTTTAAAGTCTTTATTGAATTTGTTATAGTGTTGCTTCTGCTTTACGTTTTGGTTTTTTGGCCACAAGGCATGTGGGATCTTAGCTCCCCAACCAGGGATTGGGCCTGCACCCCCTGCATTGGAGGGCAAAGTCTTAACCACTGGACCGCCAGGGAAGTCCCTCATAGAGAGGTTTTAAGCAAGAGATGGGCATTCTAGGAAAGGTGACTGGCAAATGCAAAGTTAACAGTGATAACCTAGAAATTGTTTGGAGGACACTTTAGAGCAAGGGACCTTAGAGGCTAGACCAGGCAGGAAAGGATGTAGGAGTAATCTAAGATAATGGCTATGGGGTTGAATAGGAGAGAGTAGGTTAGATAAATCACACTGAGTGGTGCTGTTTTAAGTGTTTATGTATTTTAATTCACATTATACTTGGACGAAACCTATGGATCAGTACTATTACTTTCTCTGTTATACAGATAAGAAAACTGAAGCACAGAGAAACTGGGTCATTTCCCCAAGGTCACACTGCTTGTCAGTGGTAGAGCCAGGCTTTGAACCCAGGCATTTTGGCTCCAGAGTCTGCCTTCATATCCAGGTCTAGTGATGGACTGGATATGGAAAGTAAGGGAAAAAGAAGGTACTTTGAGTACTTTCCACAACTGGCACATATTTAGGCCAGTAAACACATACACAATATCCAGTGGTTATTAGGTAGCTTGGCTATCTAATCCATTCAAATGATGATCTAGTGGAATTAATAGGAAACCAGACGCCCTTTTCAGCAGGTTTCCTTATTAGG
>NC_138887.1:88837527-88870027 GCF_965194825.1 Balaenoptera physalus | reverse complement strand
TTTTCTACTCAGTGAAACTGTAATCAACAAGTCTTTTTTCTTCACCTGCACAGTTTAGTGTAGAAGATGGGCACGTAGTGATACTTCATGATAATATTTTAAGGGCCAAGAGAGATATGCCCCTGGTGCTTAGGGGAGCATCAGGAGTAGATTATTTGAATCATGAGGTATCTTGGAGGATGAAATACTGAGCTAGGGATGGCCAAGATGGGTGGTGACAGAGTAAGTTGAAAAGGGCACTGCAGGCAGAGGAAAAATTATGACCAAAGGTTCAGAGCCCTGAATCTGAATGGTGTGTGTTGGAGAGACATTGGGGATGGCAACTGGCAGGGGTGGGAAGTAAATGCAAGTTCTCCATGGCCTTAGTATCACACGGGACAAGGTGGGAATGGCAACAGATGAAGCAAGAAGTAGGTATAAGGGTCAGATCCTGGAGGGCCTTATGTATCATGCTTAGCAAATTAGATTTTATTCTGTAAGTGATGGGCAACCACTGAAGTTTTTTAAGCCCCAGAAAAGCACGGGCAGGCATGCGTTTTAGATCGATCACTCACTTTCCTGACTCACCTTTGCTTGATCAGCTATGCCTCTTAAACTCCCTTTCTCAGATTCGACAGATTCAGTTTCAGGTATTTTTATGACTCTGATGGAAATTCAGCAGTGTTTCTACCGATAATACTGAAATAGCATTATGCGGATTCTGAGCTATCACAGGTTCTCACGATGGCAGTTTCATTCATCTTGCAACACTGCTCTAGCTTCTTTAATATGATTTGCACTCACAACTGTGTTAAGCATTTTGTGTATTCAAAAAAGCAAGACAAACCCGAGCTAGTCCAAATTTCAAGATAGTGAATTTGGACACAGCCAAAGCCTTGCCATTGAAGCCAATTCTACAGATGAGCTTTTGCTTCATGCCTTTCAGGTACACATTTTTGCCCAAAAACTACTCCAGGAGGAAGGAACATAAGAGACCCTGCAGGGAAATGGCTATATGTTTACAGAGCAGAATTGCTAATATCCTTTTACATGGCCATCATCTAATTTTAGCAGGATCGCTTCTGAATGTTTACCAGTTTGGGATTTGAATAAGAAGGCAGACAGGAGTGAATGGAAAACAAAGAAAAGAAGAAAATGAAGAAGTCAATGCTGAGAAAAATAGAAGTCAACCATTGATACAGTTTAAAGAAAAGACTCTTCAACCATTAGTTGTCTTGCCAATAATCTTCAAAAAGTCATTTTCCAGGTCATTAAATACCCAGGCTTTTTAATATGAAACATTTTCTACCTGCCTCCAATTTCATTTTATTTATGTTTAACAAGCTAAGTATAAGGAAATTTATTGCACTTAATTTTGAAAGGAAACAGGGCCTAGACTGGCCTGATGGGTATAATTTGAATCTTTTCTGCCACTAGAGGGCTTTATTCAATTCTGCTCTTTTAATTTTTTCACCTGGCCTGCTTGCCTGGAGGGTCCAAGATAAATGTTTCCAAGTACTTTCTAGATGGTCGGGGAGAGAGGTGGAATGGGAAGGAAGTAGGAAAAGGTTTGACAATATTATCCAACTACTAAAAATCAAGAATAGAAGGATGAAGAGGAGACCCTCACAAGTGGCACAAGAATCAAAAAAACAAACAACCCAATCAAAAGATTGGCAGAAGATCTAAATAGACATTTCTCCAAAGAAGACATACAGATGGCCAAAGGCACATGAAAAGATGCTCAGCAAATCGAAACTAAAATGAGGTAGCACTTCACACCAGCCAGAATGGCCATCATCAAAAAGTCTACAAACTATAAATGCTGGAGAGGGTGTGGAGAAAAGGGGACCCTCCTACGCTGTTGGTAGGAACGTAAATTGGTGCAGCCACTGTGGAGAACAGTATGGAGGTTCCTTAAAAAACTAAAAATAAAACTATCATATGATCCAGCAACCCCATTCCTGGGCATATATGCAGAGAAAACTATAATTCAAAAAGATACATGCACCCCAATGTTCACTGCAGCACTATTTACAATAGCCAAGACATGGAAGCAACCTTCTATCAACAGATGAAGGGATCAAGAAGATGTGGTATATTTATACAATGGAATATTACTCAGCCATAAAGAAAGAATGAAATAATGCCATTTGCAGGAACATGGATGGACCTAGGGATTATCATAATAAGTGAAGTAAGCCTGACAGAAGGACAAATATCGTATGATACCACTTATATGTGGAATCTAAAAAACATGACACAAATTAACTTATATACAAAACAGAAGTAGACCCACAGACATAGAAAACATACTTGTGGGTACCAAAGGCGGGGGACGGATAAATTAAAAATTTGGGATTAACATATACACAGAACTATATATAAAACAGATAACCAACAAGGACCTACTGTATAGCATAGGGAACTATACTCAATATTTTGTAATAAGCTATAAGGGAAAAGAATCTGAAATATATATTCAGATTATATAATTAAATGTATATATTAAATATATATATATATAAATAACTGAATCACTTTGCTGTACACCTCCAACTAACACAACATTGTAAATCAACTCTACTTCAATAAAAAAACAAGTGACAAAAGAGCCAGAGTAATTTGAAGCATAAGGTAGATAGAAAGGGCCCCTCAACAACAGCTCCAGATGAAGCAGCCATCTTTCCCCATCTCCCACCCCCTTATTTCCTCACCTCCCTTCTCCCACCTCAATGAACTTTTGACTCAAGCTGAGCCAATCATATTTATTTTCTTGAGTATTTGAACTAAGGAATTATAGTCAGAGGATATTTGATCTGGGAACTATAAAATCCAAGACAGAAAATTTAAGTTCAAGGTATATTTGGAACTGTATAAACAATTGACATTCAGATACATAAGAAAAAAATCAAGTGTAATCAATGTGGATTGATAGGAGAAAAGTGTACTTTCAAAACTAATTATTGCTTCTATTTCATGATAAAATGCCATTTCCTACTCATTTAGTAAGTGTAAAATATGAATTTATAATTTGAGCAATAATCATTTTGTTAGTAATGAGAGCAATTAACATTTCACACCAAACTAATAATATTAGTAAAAAAATAAAGGGGATGTGATCCATTTAGATTCAACATAAATTCAGCCATAGGGAAACAGGCCAAGTAGGGATAGCATATATTCAGTAGCCAACCTTTTTTTTTGGTTGCCTTTGATTTAAAAAAAAAAAAAAAAAGGTTCTAAACTGATTTCCTCTTACCTTAATGGAAATTATATTTTTATTCTGAGAAAATGACATCAAACTGAAGCAGCACTAAATCCTTAGATATTAATTAACAGGAAAAAAAATCAATTAACCACATTTTTCCAACTCTGATAGGACATTGCCAAATGGTATCCACAAAAAAATTTATTTTTTAAAATGTCCTTTCCTCATAGACATGTACTGAGTACCCACTATGTGTCAAATACAATCTTAGAAACTAGAGAGGAGGAAGAAGACGTAAAAGGACCTTGTGTCACAAAAAATGCTATGTATTCACTATACCATTTCCCCTTGCTGGGCCCACAGGAAGATGACATTTCTCAGGCTCTCTCACAGTTATATGTGGCAATGGGAATGACTTTTGGTCAACAGAATGTGGGTAGAGTGATGTAGGCAGCTTCTAGTCCTGGCCCTTAAAGACCTCCCTCAAGGCCTTTCAGATCTCTCTTCTCCCTTGTGAGCTACAGACAATAGAGCTACCAGATGGACTCGCTCCACATCTATCAGACTGTGAGGCAAGAAAAACCAAAAAAACTTTTGTTGTGTTAAACCAGTGAGATTTAGCGGGTTATTTGCTACCATTGAATAGCTTCTCCTAACCTTATAATCTGGAGAACAACATGATAACAACGAAAACATATAAGGTAGTATGGGAATGCAGGAAAATAATACTATATATGTCAGAAAAATAGTACAGATTGCCTGTAGGCTCTGTCAGGGATGGAATTAAACAGGAGGTGACAGTTCACATTGCTCTTGAAGTATGGTAGGAGTTTGCAAGATAGACCAAAACAAAATGGAAGATGGAAGGAAATGCCTTCATCATCAAGGAATGCCTTGATGTTTTCTCAAAGGCAACTAAGACAGGGAAGGAAATAAAAAACACTTTTCAGAGCAAAATTCAACATTGTGCTGAAGCAATACTAGATTACCATTTAGCTTAATTGACTAGAAAATTGATTTGGCCAGATAATACACGTACTATGTAATGTGATGGCACTTTTATTACAAATGAGTTCACGAAAAAAAAGCACCGAGCAGGTTATTCAGAAATGTCAAAACTCTCTCCAAAATAGAATGTATTGATTTGTAAGGGATCCTTAGTACCCAATGCCTAACAGGTGCTATCTTCAGATGCAAGCTATTTCCTGATAGCTAGGTAGGTTTCAAGGTTAATGTAGTGATAGCACAATCTATAGCTGCCAGGGAGCCATTTATACGGAATATCTTAATGTGGATGTACAAAGTTTCCCTCAAGATGAAACAAAAACTAGCAGCAGAAAATCCGAACTCGTTTACTATTCAGAGAAAGTTGGTGTGTTCTGTACTGGTCTCTTCTTCTCAGAAGGTATGAGGTGAAGGCTTTGCTGTGATTTGCCAAATCTGCTTTTCCAGGAAGGATGTTTGAATTATAATAGAAAGAACAACCTGTGAATTTGGGAAAATGAAGAAAACTATATTGGGAACAAATGAATAATGTGTCAAGGGTCTGATCTCTGGAGGGCAAATGATAACCGTCCTCAAAGTGCAAGTCCTCATGAGCATTCTGAGTTAAAGGAAGATAAAGACTGTTATGAAAAGATTCAGAGCGTTGAGAGATCTTGGAGGAGCTTGATCTGTGGATACCACATTATAGCTCTATAAATTCAAGGCAGAAATAAATGGAGGTTCTGCAGCTTTGAGGCATAAATCATTGCTAAGTTGGACTTGTAGCAATGCAGTTAGTTCTGAGCAGTGGAGATGAAGGCACTGGTTTTTTCCTGAATGAAGTGGACCAGGCAGAAGTGCTATTCCTAGTAAAAATTTTAAAAGCACTAGGTAGACCTCAAAGTTAAATTTGTCATTATGACTTTGAATTCAGGATTTTCAACATAATGACCAATCTGTGCATTTATGTATATTCCTACTTGAATAGAAGTGTGTCAAGGTATTTCCAAGAAGAAATGATGATAAAATCTAGCCCAGGGAGAGTTTTCCCCTGAAAAATAGCAACGTGGCCCCAGAAAGGTAGGGCATAAGAAATAGAAAGCTAGCAATATGATTAGAATGGTTTGTTTGATGGTATGACTTTTGTGAACCTCTATTTTATAATGATCTTCAATTTTTTTCTCTTCCCATCACTATCACCTTATTAACTGTAATATTTCTGCTAATATTGTTGCTGAGTCCCTTTAGGTTTCTTGAATACCAGACATACACAATCCACTGTCAGTTTGGAAATTAGGAAAGAAGACAACATGAGGGCTGATGATATTCACCAGCTTTATAAAAAATGTAAAATTCAAATATTAAAGTACATTATTCCATTTTTCTTTTTAGTGCACATAGATTCTCAGGTTTACTTGAGCAGTCTGTCCTTATCCTGTACATGGACCAGTTCTGACACACAGAAATAATCCCACCAATAATACTTCTCCTTTTTAAGCTTTTAATACTTGCCCTTTATTACCTACATCATAGCAGGATTCCTTGAAACCTCTGAATGCCCTGGGAAAAGTGTACTTAAACAGCTTTTATAATTTCGAGTAACTGGCAATCTGACTACGTTTACATTAATTCGGGACTATAAATGAGACACCTATTTTTTCCTGTATCATGCTGTAGCTCACTGAATTTAACACAGAAGTACAAAGACTCTTGTGAAAAAACTTGATGTGCGCTTGTTTAAAATGACTCTGCTGTTTCAGGATCAGTTTCCCCTGGCTAGACTTTTTTTTAAAAGTCATTTCCTCACTGACTGTCCCTAACTCACTGTCTTTGGGATGCCAACACTTTTCCCATGAGGGTCAGCCGCTCTGTTCTGGGAGAGGCTTCTAAGTGTCCAGGGCCATTAGTAAAGGGTATGTTAATACTTGACAGGGGCACGTTAACACCTGTGAAGAGAGGCTCAGGGCACGGAAGGTGTCCTGCTGGATGAAGTCAGCCATGGCCATGATCCTTTGAAGGCCTTTGGTCAACAGCAATGAGATGATCTGTTTATATGGTTTGGCTCCAAGGGCAAGGAAGTCTATGGACTCTGTTTTGGCTTCTCCCTCTTTATTATGGTAGAAAGTCAAAGCTCTTGACTTCCAAGAGCATAGTTTGGGAGTCAAAAGGAATCTAAACACTGTCTTCCTGCTCTAACAATTCTAGAATTTTCTGACTAGGGAAGGTTATTGGAGGGGGAGAGGTACATAGTAATCAACATTTCCAAATTTTATCTATGTCTTTATGAAATAATACAAAGTACCGTTAGCCACTTCCCTTGGGGTAACAGCATCTATTTGGCGCCTTTGGAATGTTCTGAACAACTATTGCCTTTTCAATGCTATTTATTTGAGCAGGATCATTGCTTATGATTATAAACTATACTCCATCAGGACCAGGACTATGATTGTACCCCTCACCTTCACACCCCAAACACTGTCCGTAGCTGGCAAAGTGGCTTTTCCTTTCTCCTGTATCAGGGGTTCCCAAACCTTGCTGCACATTAGAATCACCTGAGGAACTTTTAAAAACTCTCCCTATACCAGTTAAAACAAAATGTCTGGGGATGGAATGGCACAAGTTTTAAAGATCCACGGGAGATTCCAGTGTACAGCAATGGTCTAGCAGTTAGTGGAAGGCTTAGGTATGATAGGCAGAGTAGCTTTCTGATAAAGGAATTAGTAGCAGAAGAGCCTAGAGTGATTGGAACTGAAGTGGGCGGAGGAAGAATGAGATAAAGAGACAGGGCTTTAGTGACAGGTGGTCCTGGAGAGGAGGGGGTGGGGCTGACACCCATTGGTAGTCTTGATTCATGGGAGAAAATGCTCATCTTTTTCTCCAGTTGTAAACATGTGATTGGTAATCAATGATAAAAAGTGTCATTGATTGAATTGTGCCCCCCAAAATTCATATGTTGAAGCCTAAAATCCCAGTACCTCAGAATGTGACTGTATTTGAAGACAGGGCCTTAAAGAGGTGATTAAGTTAAAATTAGGCCTTAGGGTAGCCCCCAATCCAATTTAACTGATGTCCTTATAAGAGGAAATTTGGACACACAGAGACACTAGTGGTGTGCATGCACAAAGAGACAACCACGTGAAGACAGCAAGAGTGCAGCCATCCGCAAGCCAAGCAGAGATGCCTCAGAAGAAACCAAATCTGCTGGCACCATGATCTGATCTTGAACTTCTAGCCTCCAGAACGGTGAGAAAATAAATTTCTCTTGTTAAAGCCCCCTAGTCTGCATATTTTGTATGATCACCCTAGTAAAACAACACAAATAATATAAAAAGTAATGGAATGATATATACTACCAAATGTAAAATAGCTAGTGGGAAGCAGCCGCATAGCACAGGGAGATCAGCTCGGTGTTTTGCGACCACCTAGAGGGGTGGGATAGGGAGGGTGGGAGGGAGACACAAGGGGGAGGACATATGGGGATATATGTATATGTATAGCTGATTCACTTCATTATAAAGCAGAAACTAACACACCATTGTAAAGCAATTATACTCCAATAAAGATGTTAAAAAAAAAAAGTAATGGAATGATAAACATTTGAAATGCTAAGTATAGATTTTATTAAATTACTAGTGCAACATGTCTTAACCTAAATAATTTTCCTATGCTTTTCAGGTAGTCATAAAACTATTTTACAGAGTAAGCACAGGCCATTTTTCAACTGCATTATTTGTTGCCTACTCCTTACCTAGTAAATCCTCCCCAACTTTTAAGTTTCAGTGTCAGTTCTTCTCTTCCAGGATGTCTTCCCATGTCATCCAAATGCTCAGTGCCCCTTCCTTTATCTGAACCCACAGGACTAGTGATCTACATCCTAAAATTTGTTCCTAATCGTAAACTGACCTTTGACATTTCAAGGATTGTTGCCACATTCCAATTTAACTTTCTATGTATTTTGATCTTGCTTCCCTCACCAAATTATAAACTCCTTTGGCATAGGGAACACAACTATTAATTTTCTATATCTCCTATAATGTCTGACAAAGTTCTTCCAGAAATATTAATAAGTAATTAGAAGGGTTTCTACAGACACTATCAGACTTTGTACCTGAGCTTAAATAAACCTCAAAAGATCAAAGACAGGATAGAAAGATATTCTTTCTATAATGCCTGTGTCATAATCAGCTGTCAGCATTTTAACATTGATGAGCAGTCACAAGTGACTTTGAGACCTGTACATGCTTATTTTCTAATTCCAAGTGAGGTTAAAAGATGGAGAAAGAATATAACTTAAGGGTTATAGTTAATGATCTTTTTTTTTTACCTGGACACACTCCAGTGGGCAGAAAGAAAGCATCTTCTACAAACAATATGGTGACTGGTGCTAATGACGACATTTAAAACTTCAAAATCTTCTTAATTAGACCCTATTCTAGTACCACTTAATAAAGATGTGTTGGAGAAACACTGTCATTGCACATTTTCAGATGACATAATCCATCACAGCTCAGAGTCATAACATTAGCTAAAAAAATCCTAGGATTAAGTCACCATATTTTATTGAACAATAAGGTAGAGATGAATTATTCTTACCCTGATTTTTAATGATTTTCCCACTTGTCTCTGTCTGTTTTTGTGGTGTGATTAAATATATAGAATGATGGCCAAAACAAAACAAGATAGTTTATCAGGGGTCAAAGTAGAAGATGAGCTAGAAGATAATGAGTCAAATTTTGAAGATCTGCCTGTAGAGTATTCTTCATCTATTTTTAAAGAGAGGTGCATCATATGTGAAGCATGAATGATGTCAAGAGTTGGCCCTCAATTTAAGAATTATCAGTCAGAAGTTGTCTTCCATGTAACATATGAGCTGTTGTTCACACTTTGTACTTTCCTTTTTAAGTCTGCCTTAATAGAGTTTTGGGGAAGGAAAGAGGGTACTGAAAAAATGTCATTCTTGGCTAATTTTTATCTTTTTCTCCTTTGTAGCAGTTAGCTATTGCTGTGTAACAATAAAATGTAAAACACAAATCTCTCTCCATCTCATACAGCAATAAATATTTATCCACATCCAGGTCAGCTGAGGGACAACAGATCTGACCTGAATGGCTTTGCCCTTGACTGGATTGCCCACGTATCTCACTTCCTCTTGGGTGACCCATTATGTTCTCATGGCAATGGCAAAAAACACCAGAGCGCAAACCTAGTCACATATGTGTTTCTCACACCTCTGCTTCTATCACTTCTGCTAATATCCTTGAAAGAACAAGTCATGTGGCTGCATCCCAAATCTATGGCTAGGGACTTATGCTGTAGTAGGAGAAGCTTCAAAGTTCCACGTCAAGGGAATAGATATGGGAGAGATAAAGAACTGGGGACATTGCTCCAATCTACCACACTTTTATTGTTTTCAATTCTTTATCAATCCATTTATTAAAAATTTGCTGATCTAATGAACACCTGTCAGATTCAAGGTGACTCCCCCTTTTATTTGCCCATTATTTTGTAAGTAGCTTTCTTATATTGTGGGGGAAATGTCCATGATATGAGAGTGTATTAAAAAGATGAAAAAATCAGGGTAAGAATAATTCAATTCTACCTTATTATTCAATGAAATATACACTTTCATATCATGTATAAATTAGTACTCAAATCCCCATTGGACAGATAAACTAGGTGCTGCCTGAGGCATGAGCCTCCATCTTGCTAGTCCTGGTGGGTAAAGAAGATTTGGATGGCAGCAGCTGCCACAGGAGCTTTATAGTGGTTGCCACGTTGAAGTTCTCATGCAGAAACTGCATTGGGACTGTGGCAGTAGCAAGTGCAATAAAGATAAATTTCTGGCATCTAGTTTTATTTTTTATTGTGGTAAGAACACTTAACATGAGATCTACCCTTTTAACAAACATTTAAGTGCACACTACAGTATTGTTAACTATTGGCACTGCTGTAAAACAGTCTCTAGAAGTTATTCATCTGGTATAACTGAAGTTTTATACCCACTGAACAACTTCCCATTTCCCCTTTCCCCAGCCCCTGGTACCACCACTCTATTTCTATGAGTTTAACTATTTTAGTATAAGAGGAATCATGCAGTATTTGTCCTTCTGTGATGGGCTTATTTCACTTAGCATAATGTCCTTCAGGTACATCTATGTTGTCCTATATGGCAATGTTTCCTTCTTTTGTGGGTGAATATTATTCCATTGTACATATATGCTACGCTTGCATTATCCATTCATCTGTTAGTGGGCATTTATGTTGTTTCCATATCTTGGCTATTATGAACAATGCTGCAATGAGCATGGGAGTGTATACATCTCTTCCAGATCCTAATTTCGATTCTTTGGGATATGTACTCAGAAGTGGTATTGCTGGATCATATGGTAATTCTATTTTTAATTTTTTGAGGAACTGCCATACTATTTCCCATAGCAGCTGCACTGTTCTACATTCCCACCAAAAGTGTATATGGGTTCCAATTTCTCTACACCCTTGCCACTTGTTATCTTTTGTTGTTTTTTTGTTTCTTTATAACAGCTATCCTAACAGATGTAAGGTGATAACTCATGTGGTTTGATTTGCATTTCCCTGATGATTAGTGATGTTGAACATCTTTTCTCTACCTGTTGGCCATCTGTATGTCTTCCTTGGAGAAATAGCTATTCAAGTCCTTTGCCCATTTTTTATAGGGTTATTTGGCTTTTTTGCTATTGAGTTGTAGGAATTCCTTATATATTTTGGATATTAATCCCTTATCAGATATATGGTTCAGTCTTTTCAAAAAATGGTGTTGAGAAAATTGGATAGCTATAAGTAAAAGAATGAAATTGGATCTTATCTTATACCATACACAAAAATCAACTCAAAATGGATTAAAGATTTAAACATAAGACTTTGAACTGTAAAATCCCTAAAAGAAGACACGGGGGGAAACTTCCTGGCATTGGGTTTGGCAATGATTTCTTGGATATAACACTAAAAGCTCAAGCAACAAAAGCAAAGTTAGACGAATGGAACTACATCAAACAAAAAGCTTCCACACAGCAAAGGAAATAATCCACAGAGTGAAAAGGCAACCTAAGGAATGGGAAAAATATTTGCAAACCATATATCTGGCATTCACCATTTGGCCTTAGTGGTAGTAACTTCCTCCTCAGGCCAGTTCTGCATTAGGAACTTGGGCATGCTTTTCCTGCCTCCTCAAAGTTTCCATGAGCCCTCAAGAATTCTTTGAACTAGCCAGAATGGATTCTGCAAACACCAGCTGCTACCCTGAGTAGCTACTTGATGCAAAGCAGTTAACTAGAATTTTTGGAGATATCAGTTAGGATTCTTTGGGTGCAAGCAATTGGAATCTGAATTTACTTGAAGGCTCTGGGGTAGCTGAGAGAATGATGAAATGTCAGCTAAAGAACTAGGCCTACAGAGGGAATAAATGAGGGAATTTCTGAGTGTTCAGAGAGTAAAAACTCAGGGCACCAACACTTGGATAAATTATCTCTAACCTTCTCTGTATTTACATCATTCTGCTGAAGATTCAGTTTTGGGATATAGAATCCAACTAGCTTAGCTTGGATCTCATGCCCATTCCTTGACTAGAGGGGAGAAGGAAGCCTTATTGATATTCCATTTAAGATGTCACCTATTGGGATAGTGGTCAGTCCTCAAAAGGAAAAAGGGGTGCTGTATTGAAAGACAAGGGAATGACTGCCATGTGGCAAAAACAAAAGCAAAACAACAACAACCAAAAAACAAACAAACAAGCAAACAAAAAAATACCCCAAAGCAAAACAAAACTGGAAGTAGGAATAAGAAATCAAAACCACTACAGATCAAAAATGAATAAGACTTCCTATCTGTTCTTGGGAAGCTTTGATTTTAGTAGAAAAGATTTTACACTCAACTTTCATTTATTATTCAATAATAAAAGCACCAGTCATTGGATTTAGAGTCTACCCTAAATCAGTATGACCCCATCTAACTTACCTGATTGTATCTGTAAAGACCCTATTTCCAAATAAGGTCACATTCTGAAGTTCTGGGTGTGCATGACTTTTGAGAGGACACTATTCAAGTCATTACAATAGCCTCAGACTTTAGAACGAGTTTGGACTTTCACCTCAGGTGAAATCATTTTCTCATGCAGATGCAATATAAATGTATTGTTTTTAGGTGATCGAAAATTATCTTGCAATAAGAAAATGCATGTGATAATTAGTAAGAAAGTATGGGTATGACTGGCATATCTTAATTCAGATATGAGAAAAGTACCTACTTTAGATATCTTTTCTCAGACCCGAGTCTTTGTTATGCCCCCACTCAGGGGATATATAGCTGAAAACTTCTTTCTATGTGGGCTCTGTATGGTTAAATAAAGAATATATTCTCTGTATTAGCTTGTTGGTGACATTACTTTTTGGACCACACAGAAATTAAGTAAAACTAGGGAGTGATTCTTCGTAGGCTTAGAAATTCTACCATGCTTAAACATATTAAGCTGTTGTCCGCTGATTTATGTAAAGTGTAATTAACAAATTAATACATATGAAGATAATAGAAAGCACCAAGCAATAATGTTGTTTTGTTGTGTTTTTGAAAATTACTGAAAGTAATGGTAAAGCTAATCTGCTGTAAATTTCTTTTAATTAAATAGTGTTTGGAATAAGTTTTTTCTCAATTTAATCTATCTCATGTCATTCTTGCAAGTTTTTCATTTTTACGTACTCAGGAAGTATTCTAATATTGCTTCTATTTTCTTTTTTTTTTTTTTTAACTTTGGGTTTATTTATTTATTTATTTATTTATGGCTGTGTTGGGTCTTCGTTTCTGTGCGAGAGCTTTCTCTAGTTGCGGCAAGTGGGGGCCACTCTTCATCGCGGTGCACGGGCCTCTCATTATCGCGGCCTCTCTCGTTGCAGAGCACAGGCTCCAGATGCGCAGGCTCAGTAATTGTGGCTCACGGGCCTAGTTGCTCCGCAGCATGTGGGATCTTCCCAGACCAGCGCTCAAACCCGTGTCCCCTGCACTGGCAGGCAGATTCTCAACCACTGCGCCACCAGGGAAGCCCCTCTATTTTCTATACAGCATCATATTTACCCATTATAGGGTAATTGGACTATGGAGTTAGAATAATGTTTTTGTAAGACCTGTTGCTTTAAAACTAAAGATATTTCCAAATGCTATATTGCTCCTTTAAAATGATAAACATTCCCATTGTATTAACCAGTCAGATATGTTTAGGGTGGTAAAAACTCATCGTTATAAGGCAAATCCTAAAATACCACTAAACCTAGGCAGCATAACTTAGGATACTGTTTATATGAAGAAGTGATACTCTTATTAATTCATTATAATCTGTATTAATATATGTAAGACTAGAGTATAAATACGAATAATTAACCCATAGGTAATAAAATGCTTTCTTAACAACTGTTATTCAAATGTATCAAAAGACAAATGTGACAAAACAAGTCTTATCACACATTGACATTTCACTTGCTGGGAGATCATGAGAACTTGAGAACTCAGACCTCTCAGGTGGCACAACTTCTGAAATCTAATATTTAACAAATGCCATATATTTAGCCACAAGCGTACATTGTCTCTTTCTGTCTTATGCTGAGGCTCAGTCAGTTGTGGCCCTATTGGCAGGGTAGGGAGGTCTGAGAGATTAAATTGGACCTTCCCGTGATTTACAATGACCATAAACAACTTTGGGTGGTCTCAGGCCCACTTAGACTTCCAGGCCTGTCCCAAAATTAATCTGGCTTCCGCAGGGGCACGCCTCCTTCCGGGATGAGACCCAGGACCAGCGGAGCCTGCCTGGAACTGCTCTGAAGGAGAGCAGCCTCCTCCAGCTCCCTCCAGCCTGCATTTTTTCCATCACGCCCTGCTCCTTGAGCTGTGAACTGCATGGCTCGTGGTATTTTGTAGAACACTCCCTTCAGACCCTACACTGTCTTGTCAAATGCCAGAGAGATTTTTTTCCCCCCATACAGATAGCTACATCACCCTTCCTGGATAATAGTGGTTAGAGACTGAGATGATAAGGTGACCAAGCAGAGAGTTAAATGGGGACTTGGAACATTAGTGAGCACATTTCTGATTAAATATATCTATCATGAAATGCCTTTGACTTTGACCCGCACCAATAAATCCTGGTTTCTTTATAGCAAATGAAATCCCTGCACAGGTTGCTGAGTTTGTCCTAACAGCTCTGTTTCTTCCTCCGACTACAGAAGGGAATACCTTGCTCTAGATATTAGTCAGAATATTCTTCACTAACTTGAGGGTTAACAGCAGGCACAGAAACAATGGAAAAAGTAGAAAGCTATTTGTTTTCTTTCCCGATTTCTCCTTTACCATCTTAATATGAATTACAGAGATTCTTAGGCTCCTGTCCTGGAAGATTTACAATGCAAATCAAGGAAAGGTATCTTCCCTTCCCTGTTTAAAGGAACAAACAAAAAACAGTTCTAAACTACTCTCTCAGTATTTTAATATACAACTAATTACACATAAACAAATATTTTATCTAATATTTCTTGGATTACTGTCTATGCCCTTGATTTTCTTTCACATTTTATATCTCTTTCTCTGTCTCTTCCTCTCTTGCCTTCTATTCTGTATGATTCAGTCAACTTTTTCTTTTAACCTTTTTGCTGTTTTTGCAATCTGTGTTTTAAAGTTTCATCAACTCTCTTATTCTCTGATTGATCCTTTTTCTTAGCAGCCTGTTCTTGTTATATGGATACTACATTTTCTTCAATCTCTGTAAGATAATAATAATTATTATTTTTTTAAAACACACTATATTTTCTTTCTTATGTTATTCATCTTCTAGTGTCTGTTATTTTGGCTTATTCATCTCTATCTTTCTTTTATGCTGCTAGTTGTCCTCAAGTGATTGCTAACGCATGGTTTTGCCTTCATGCACCTGACTGAAGGAATGAATGACCAGTCTATGTCATTGTCAATGGGTTTCTATATGTGACTCATGCTGTTCTCTGAAAGAGAGAAATAACTGCCAGTTCTGGGTCTGCGGGAAAGGTGTGGGGACGGGCAGACTTCACCTGAGGGTGCATGGATGCCTTCTCAGTTAGCCGGTACTAATATGAGGAAGGCCCTGACCTAAGATGGCAACTCCTACACTAGCCTCCCTGGTAGACCACCTCATGTCTTCAGGAAGTAGTAGCCTCCAAAGGGGTTGGCTTCACCTCAGCAAACACAAGTTGCTCTGTTGAGGTAATGAAAGAAAATAGAGGCATCGTTTCCCTGCAGAGAGTCTCACTGATCTGTATTTTCCAGCAAAATGCCTCTTAACACGCAATCTTCACAGAACATTCATCTCTCTCAATACAACCTTTTTTTGGCCAATATTTTATAGAAAAAAATATTTAAATCCCCCAAAGTCAATACATTTTAAACCAAATGATAGAGATGTCTTGAGATACGTTTGAATACAATTGGTAAAATCTTAGAATCATACATAGGTGTTTTTAAAAAGCTTTCAAGTGTCCAAGAGGATCTGTATCTATGGTGAAGTTCAGAGTACATGTTACTGTACTAAAAGCAGCTATTTGTTAGTAACTATATCTTTCAGATATTAGAAAGTGCTGTTTTCAGCCTTCTACATATTAGAAAGTGCTGTTTTCAGCCTTCTACAGTTTATTACTTATATGTAGTTAGTTTACTATGTTTTAGTTACATTTTAGGAAATTGGCTGGGAGTTTTGAGTTGACACATTATAATTATTCTCAGTTAAAGGAGAATATGCTCATGATTAATATTTTCACATGGAATGCCTCATTTTTCAGAAATGGATTCCAACGTTAATTGAAAGAGGCCTGTATTAGAATTTCTACTTGGAAATTTTTCTCATCCTTCTTAAGAATTTCTATTTTGTGTTTTATACCATAGTTGACACATCAATATAGCATACCAATATGTAATTCAGAAAAATAAACAGTATATCTGTGAGCTGGATTGAGAACATGTTTTTTTCTAAAAGTTGTGTGATAGAAATGGGTGGTAGATTATTATACTGGAGGGTACCTTTCT
Source organism: Balaenoptera physalus (assembly GCF_965194825.1). Classification (NCBI taxonomy): domain Eukaryota; kingdom Metazoa; phylum Chordata; class Mammalia; order Artiodactyla; family Balaenopteridae; genus Balaenoptera; species Balaenoptera physalus. The sequence continues at coordinate 88,853,790 of NC_138887.1, read as the reverse complement.
TGATCCCAAGCTGGAGACCAACAGCACTATGGTAGAAGCAGGCTTAGAGATGAGTGTGGGCAATACGGGCTATTGTAGACATTCTGTACTTAGGGCTTCATTCCATCGTAATGGTTTCTGCCCCTTCTCTCAGTCCTGTTCTCCTTATCTGCCAACTTTGGCAAACTGTTGTGAAAAATTGCTTTTGCTTCCTCTGCCCCATATCGCTATGGTTCTCTCCATTCTGATTTATCCATCATTATAAACCTTCCTAGATACTCATTTTTGTCAGCTATTTCCATCCCACTCCCCTACTTCAACCTGAATTTTAAGGTGCTTATGAATTTATTATTCTCTGGGCTTCCTTAATACCATCCAAGGTATTTGGGGGAGAGAGGAGAAGTAGTCACTTGTCTCTGTCCCCTCCCCAAGGCAGACACCCTTGACTCCAGAAAGTTCAACATGGAGACAGCCTGTTTCAGAGACCCTGAACCTGGGGTGCCAACAGGCGTGCATATCCAAAGGGCCAGAAAGACTCCTCCTCCTGCCGCACTCCCTTTCTAATTTGGATGCACTATTACTATCAGAGCTACGTTCACCAAAACTTTCCTTTAAGTTGAGGCAAAATTTCTACTCTGAGGATAGACTCCTGAATATAAGTAGTAATTATATCTATTCAAATAATTTATTTTTTAAAGTCAGTCCACTGCCAAGAGCAGCACATTTGTGGTAATAGGGGTGATTTGTAAGTAAGTGCTATGCATGCCAAATTTAGGAGTACACTTCAACCTGAAGATTTCACCCCAGTACTTAGGGAATCATCACAAGGAACTAGAGAAAAAAAATCAAGGATGCCAAAATGGAGCAGGCAGATCTGAATTGGATACAGTGAAAAACAATCAGGAATCATGCCATTTTTGCCTCCCCACCAAGATCACGGGAGAAAGAGATGGTATCCATTTTCAAGTTAAAATCTATGGCAAAACTTCTTCCTGTAGTTGAATTCCTACCCCAGTGTTTATTTGTGTAGACACAACCTGAATGACCTATTTCATTTGAACAACTGCATAATCATACTACAAGAATAGAGCCTTGAGGGGTTAAAAGGTGCATGGAGAATGTGGGGAAGTTGCGGCTAATTTCAATGTAAGATGGGCAATTAAATCAAGCATGACTTGGTCAGCAGAACCGCATGGAGAGACAAGTGACTTATATAATAGAATTTCAAGGTGGGGAGAGCTAAGGACAAAAATCTCTCTTCTTGTGCCTGCATTCTCAATGATAATTTGACAAAGGTGCAAGCAAGGGTCCCAAAATTATGGAGGAGAAAATGTCTAACCTTTAGCCCAATGTCTAATTACAATAAGAGAATGGAATAAAATATTCCAGAATACAAAAAATACACATAGAGAATAAAAATCAGGGAAAATTATTCCAGTTCTGTACCAGATACTAATGAGACCACAGTAGAAATACCACCCAGTTGTTAGAACCTTGTTAAAGCAAAGGAAGCTAAAAGAAATGAGAGGAAAACTTTGAGCTGCAACATGATTCAAATAACACGGGGATCTAGTCGTATAAAAAAGGTTAAAAATAAAGACTACCATTCCTTTTCATGGAGAGCATCTCATGAAGGTATGGTAGAACCTGTCAAAGCAGAAAATACAGACTGTGGGTTAACGGAACATGTTTTAAACCATGGTTCTGGATTCATCATGACCCTAGAACATCCCTTGGACACTGAAATAAGTCTCTCTACATGAGATAGAGAAGCAGATTACATAGAGCAGTGGAAGTTGAAAGCAAGATATCCAAATGAGTGCTGGGGACTGACTTTAGTTGCCAGGACAAAGCCAACAGTTATACAACACTGTTCCTGTACGTCTTGGACACACAGTATGAACATATTCTAAAAAAAAAACATTGTTGGCCACCACTGAAAGTCCATGTTTGCTAATTAACAGGAAAAGAAATAAGTCCTAAAGGGTGATTTAGAGAAGTTTTGCACATGCTTTGTAGCATGTCAGTTCAGCCACGTGGGACCTGATGAACCCCAGATGTGATCAGGCACAGGGTAAGCACCTGGCAGGGGCCCAGAGTGAGCAGAGTAATGGGAGAGGGTCAGGGTATCATGGGTGTACTGTACTGGGACTGGTGAGTTAGGCTGTTCTACAAAACAAAGCAATCAACAGGTGTGTTACGTAAATGAGGGAGTCCTTTCACAGTATACACATGTATTAAATCATCATGGGGTACACTTTAAATATCTTACCATTTTACTTGCCAATTATGTCTCAAAGCTGGGAAAAAGCCCTACAAAGTAATCACTGACTGTTTAGTCCATCAGGACTCAAGATATGCTGAAATGCTTTCTTTAGGTGTATGAACTGCAGGACCCCATGTTGTCCAATGCTGAGGCCACCTGAGCTTTGAGAACAGCCTGGACAGTGGCCATTCTCTTCCTGTCCTGAAGAAGAATTGTTCCCCAACAAGAGGACCTTCGACTCACTGCTGGGCCTTGAGCAGATTCATTCAGTTCAGCAGGTCCAACTTGAACCTGCTTCTGAGTTCAGCCATCCTTGACCACGTCACCTACTACTGTGTTCATAAGCCCACTTTCTTCTAATGTAGAGCCTCAGGAGAGAGCAGCAGAGCTGTACACACAAACCATTGCTTCTATTTCCCGTGTCAAAAACCTAAGAAAGCAACTGTACCAATGCTACTCAGTAGGTAGAGGTCACGGGGTCTACAAATACACCATCCCTTAGGTGTGGAAATTCTGCTAGCGATGCAACAGTTGCTGGGACATTTCCAAGAGCAGCTTGACCGGAAGTGGGCTCCCTGTGAGATGGTGGACGAGCTAAGGGGACACATCAGCCACGTTTAGTCGAACACCCATTGAATCTATAAAAAAAACAGCTGCACTGCTTGGTCTGAATGTACCTGAAACCCATGGTCTATTTCACATTAGCATGAATCTATAAGAAGAGCTGTTATCTACCTGTCTTAATTGAAACCTCAAAGCATTTTAGGCTGAAATTTGATTTAAAAAAAAAAAAAGAAAGTATTTACTCAGGCAGTGCTGAGCCAAGAGTCACATCCCTTCACCTCGTCTACTTAGGAAGGGAACTGAAGTTAATGCTTTCAGAACAGGAATAGCGTCAATTCAAGTATCGCATCTCATACATTGATCCTTCAGAGCTTTGAACAAAGAGCAGAATATTAGTCCCCTCGTTGCCCAAGGAGGATGTTAACCTGCACCCCTGCACGAGTGAGGACGCCACGAAAGTCACCTTCCCCCGCTGGATGGGCCAGCTGCCAACTGTGACCGGGAACTTGGTTAGAGAGTAAAAGGTTCTTTGTCAGGAACGTGGAAATTGTGACATTAGGGACTAGCCTGAGCTAGAGGATAAAACTTCAATGAAATTTGCAAGTTCATTTTGGTTTATATACCTGTCGGAGCTGAGACATTAAATGCAGACGGCTTTTAATCTAGGTATTTTAAACACTACTTGATACCATGGGCTAGTGTCACTCAACAGAGAGTACTTCAAGGACAGAGCTATCTCTGAACCAGAATAAGACCCCAGGAAGGCAGATTCAGCCCAGAGCATTGGGGACGGGGTGATTTCCTTTTGTTTCAACATTCACGTTTGACAGAACTGGCTTTTCTCTTCGCCCCTGCTGGAGAGCTAATAACTTCCTTCAGGCCCACCTTACCCCAGGCCTCCTCACAGGCCCGTGCAGCTGACTTGATATGCAGATAGACCGCGTGCTTTATTTACATTTAGTTTTGTCAGTCACGCGCGATCAAGATAGAGAGACATCCTAAGTAATCAAACACAGGAACGGGTCAGGTAGGTGAGCTTGACAAAAAACAACATGGAAGAAATAACCACAGAGCATAGGCTGCAATTCAGTTTTAGAGCAAGTCACGGGCAACACAAAAAGAAGATTACAACCAATCCCTCTCCTGTCTCAGACAGTGCCATTTGTTCCTGAGATTTCTAAAGATGCGTTCAATTCTTGCACACATCTGAGAGTTCTACAACTGTGGCTAACATTGAAAATAAATAATCCAAATCAGCTTGGCCATATTAACTGTGAAATCCACTTTACTAGTGAGATAGAATTTACTTCAAGCCATATAGGTCAATAGCCTTGGAGAGGGAATTCCAAAGATGAAGGCCCTTCATAGAAAATGCTCAGCCTTCAGACCTGTGTAGTTCTAAATCAGAGGGCTTAGCACCTCCAAGCTCTCCAGCTGCTGTGAGGGCAAACCCAGGAAAGAGGTGGTCATTGGATATAACCTAAATCCCCTCTCTGCTGCCTCTCCTCAACCCCTGAAACAGGATGCTGTTGAGGTCTGCTACCTTGATTCCCCCTGAAAGCAAAGAGGCAACTCATGAGGTATGGAAGCCTGGAGGGAACAAAGGCAAGTGTGAACGTGTGTGAGCTCATACTTTGGCATGATGAAAAGTAGGTACTCTTCAAAAGGTCTGCTCTGTGACAGAGGGGCTCGTTACTGAGAGCAGAGCTGCACTGCCCACACAAAGGCAAGAGGGGAGGGAAGGGGCTCAGTGAAGTTAGAATACAGACAATATGGAACCAGAGATCACTGAATCTTAAAAATCTGTTGGCTACTAGCAGAGCCATTTAAAGATAATGGTAAGAGCAAAGAATGGACTTGGCTGGAAACTGTTTTCCTGTTTACTGTCTGCAGGCAGCTTCTGGAAATTTTAGTTGAAAATATTTTTTTTAATGTTTATCAGTCAAAATGAAAATGAGGCTGTGGTAGGCAAAATAATGCCCCACCCCCTGCCAAGATGTCTACATCCTAATTCCAGGAACCTGTGAATTTCTTAGGTTCCATGGCAAAGGAGAATTAAGGATGTAGATGGAATTAAGGTTGATAATTAGCTGCACCTAAAATACAGATGATTCTGGATTATCCTAATGGATATATCATCCAGTATAATCACAAGGATCCTTATAAGTGGAAACGGGAGGCAGAAGAGGTCAGAGTGATGTGAGAAGGTCTTGACCCACTGTTGCTGGCTTTGAAGACAGAGGGAGAAGGCCACAAGCCAAGGACTGTGGGAGGTTTCTAGAAGCTGGTATAGGTAAGAAAACAGATTTCCCCCTAGTGCCTCCAGAAGAGAACACAGCCCTGTAGACACCCTGATTTTACTTCACTGAGACCCGTGATGAGCATATGGAAGACAATTTTATATTGTTTTAAGCTACTGAGTTCATGGTAATTGATTAGAACAGCAACAGGAAACTAATACAGAAACCAACAGTCAGCTTGACACGTAAATGTATAGTTTTTACATTATACTTTGTCTGGGGTGATGATGGCCAGGAAATCAAAAAACCCTCTGAGGAAAAAAATGGAATTTGTTGTCTAAGTGGAAGGCATGCTACTCTTTCTGCTTGGTTGGCTAGCTAGCATCCTGGTTTCATCTCCTGCATTTTATGTGGTAGCCTGCTGGGAATGAGAACAACATTTAGCACTTATTATCCCAGGAGAACTAATTTCCAACACATAGTTGATCCAAACACTACTAGGTTGACCTAAAGGATGACATATTAAGCAATCAGCTGTATAGCTAAATTCTATTTGACCAAAAAATGGGACAGTCACCTTCACCTGTCATCTTGGGTCTTCTGAATACCTGAAGCTCAGCTGATGCAAAATATTTCTCTGCACTTCCAGGGAAAAAAAAAGAAAAAAAAAAGATGATCTTCCTTTACTTTGATATTCAGGATGAGATTAAGGAATGTATAATGGCTGTGCCACCTTTAAGAACATTCCAAAAAAAAAATCAGTGTTATGGTTAGAAAGAATTTCAAGACATGGAAAGCTGGGTTTCCAAATCACCAACACATTCACCAATTTTCAATGAGAATTGAAAACTAAATTAACTTCAGCTGAGGAGGTAAGAATGGAGACCAAATATACAACATGACCCTGCTTTTCTTTTAAATTGAACAACTCTTCATGTGATATGTAAACTAAAAAATTTAGGATTTGATCCATCTCTGTGACGTCTTACATTTTTAAATGATGCATTGTTGACAGTGCCTGGCACAAAGCTATTCATTAACTACTAGTATCCTTTGATAGAACGACTCTACTTGAGTTATTAGGAAAGGCTGGAGGGAAGCCTTCCTGGCCTCAGGTGGGATTTGTTGAAGACATTAGCTCTTTTATTTGCACCCAAATGGTTCTTACTACTGGTGGCCCCATTATATTTTTCAACAAGTGGCTAATGAGAATGAACTCATGCCAGCTGAACTTAAGGATTGAGGAGGAGCAAGTGGGCGAGCCCTGGGGCGTGGTCTCCTGAATGAGCAAGCACATTTTCAACATAATTGGCTGCCTAATCGCGTGTGGCAAACTCGGCTGATGTATCTGGATGTGTAAGCAATTATGCTTCCGCTAAAAGCCTCGGTTGGTAATGCTTTTGTTCTCCATTTCTTACAACTGAACTAACCGAGGGAAGAAATTGGTGTGGAGATGGTTTTCAATATATTTTGTTTTGCTTTTTAACTTTTCTTTTCAAAACATTTTTCAATTAAGCTAGCCAACTGATCCAAGGTTTATTGTACCTCCAGACACCACATAAAATAGATAACAAGGAGAAAAGAAACACAGTGGATAATAAAAGAAGTTTTAGTAATAAAACATCCTTTGATAAAAAAGCCGAAGTGTTTGCATTAAACCACATCGTTTAAATGTGATTCACTGTACTGAGTACCTCTCGGTACTAGCCACAGAGTTAGTACTGAGTATTGATAACAAGTAAGACCAAGGGGTCCCTGACTTCAAGACACATCACTTCAAGCAGGCCTTTGACAGATAGTGGCTTAATGTCCGAGTAACCTGAAGTTGCAAGGGATGAGACTCGATCTCCAAAAGAACAATAACCATAAACCACAGGCTCCAAATATGTCCTATCACAGCCTCCACTAAGATTTCCACAGCCCAGCTAACACACCGTGTTGCTGATTTCAAAAGTAGTACCCAGTGATTCACTGGGGGCCAAAAAAACAAAAACAAAGTACTCGTGTTATTGCCTTAACTCATTTGAGAAATTAAGCAGACCACAAAGGAATACACAAACTTGAAAACAGCCATGTCTGTTACAGAAATATGGAATTTAGGTCTCTAAAAACACTTGTTCTTGCAATCATTTCCTGCAAATATTGCACGTAATGTTTCTGTAATCCAGGTAACTTTAGCACTTCAGAATTTCAATGTCAATGAGAATTTATCATTCCCTCATTAAAATGTCTGCATGTGCAAAACCAAAGTCACACTTCACATGTAAGCAGTTGTGGAAAAATTGAATACCTTTGAATCACAGCTTTTTTGTTAATTCTGCAACATTAGTGATGGCACTGTACCGCTTTCCAACTCTCAGTTTCCCCATATGATAAATGGGGAAATTTCAACATACTGCAGACTGTTTGAGCATCAAATAAGATGACATATGAGAATTTGCCTAGGATAGTGCCTGGGCAGAGACTCTTTTAAGACCTGCACCCGAGAGAGGACCCTTCAGACATCTAGCTTTGAAAACCAACGGGTCTGGCATCCCTAGACCCATAGTGACCTGAGACAGCCCTTGAAGAGCTCACGCCCGCTTGCAGACTCACCTGCTCCAGGGCCCAGCGCAGAAGTGGCTGAAGGAGAGGCGTCCAGACGGAAGGAGGGTCATTTGCTGGTCTTGCACCATCGGCCTGAGGGGCAGCCCTCTGGTTTGGCGGACATCCGGAGGCCCGCGGGGATGCGCTCCTGGAGGAGGCCGGTGGGGAGCGAGGCCGGCGGGGCGGAGGCCGGCGGTCCGGCGCCACCTTCAAGCGCTCCCTCTGCGTTGCTCCAGCAAGAGGAGACACGCTTTTCTTTTCTTTTTTTTTAAATTCTAGCCTTTATTGAAAGGGTTGAAGTACGTACTGACAGTAAGATTTTCAAAATACATTTGTAAACTCCGTCGAGGAGACTTCTAAGTAGCTTTCCGTGGCAGTGGAGGGTTCGTATTGAAGACGATTGTATTCTTAATTCCTCTGGTGTTCTGCATCTTCAAAATAAGATTCAGCCCTCTTGGGAATTGACTTGATGCAAAGCCAGACGATGCGCAAGGAAGTTTTCCTTATTTGCCTCTCATACCAGACCTTGCATCCCTGCGAGCGTGAGAAGTCTGACGGGGCAGGGAGGCAGGCAGGGCTCTGGAGAGAAGAGCTGATAAGCCCCAGGCAAAGGATTCTGGGACTCCTCCGCCTGCTGGTCTAGAAAGTGGATTAAGCACTGATTGCTCTCAGCTGTGGTCAGGAACCGGCTTTCTTTTCCTTTCCACAATCAGCTCCTCCATTAGGCGTCTCTGTTTTAGATAATGTCTCCAATCTCCAGTGTGCTCTAATAGGATGTTCATGTCGAAGTCTTCATCAAGAGATTGGTAAAGAGATATTTGGCGGAGACAACTATTGCCTCTTTGGGGGCGGGGAGGTTGCTGCCTTCTCAACAGAAGCCTAGGAAGCGGCGGGGGGGGGGGGGGGGCGGTCGGGCTTCAGGAAGACCATGCCAAGAACTTTTAAATGTGTTCCCTGAAATTGGGAGACCAAAAGGTCTGGTGGCCGACTCACACTTGAGAAACGTAACGCTAACTGGACTCAAGCCTGACTCCCAGCCGGGAGAGCCAGGAGCTAGAGAAGGGCTAACTGCTTTGCTGGAGAAATCGGGGTGGACCTGCCAACCTGTGTTGCTGGGGAAATGGCTATGAGAATGTTCCCATAGGCAGGACTTGGGCTACAAAGGCAAGAAGCCAGAGTGGAGGTTGGGGTCCCGCCTGACCACACCAGTCAGAAGCTGGAAGGGTACAGCACCCAGGCTCGGTGGAAGGAACAGAAAGCAACCACTTAGACACACTTTTGCTTGTTTGTTTTTGAAAGAAACTACAGAAGGGAGGTTCCCCCCAAAGGGTATCCCTCCGCACAAAAAAGTCTGCTTTAAACATCAGCTAGGTCCAGAACAAGCCCTGAAAGCAAATAAGAACTGGAGCCTCAACCCTTTCACCAAGCCCTCCCACCCCCACCACCAGCCACTCATCACCCTGCCCATTGTGACCCTGCTGACCAGCCAATGCAGCTGTGAGTGGGGAGATGGGCAGGGAGACAAAGCAAAAGCGGGTAACCACGGTCCCCATAGCCTGGCTCCAACCTGAAGCAAATCTGAGCTAGAGTTGGGTAGAGGGTGTCACCCAAAGTCAAGGTCAGAGTTTCGACTAAAACATGGCACTGTGTTCTAAATGTCCTATTAGGGCATTTTGTGATGTCAAGTGACAGTACAAATGTTTATTACCCAAAAGTGAGCTGATACACCATGGGACCTGCCCAAGTTCTAATCTGGCACAGCAGATTGCCCTGTTAAATAAACCTTAGAAAGGCAGTAAGAGACCAAAATGAATTACCTTTTGATTATATTCTTTGAGTTATCCTTGTTCAACAGTTAGTCATCCAAGTCAGAAATCTGGGAACCATCCCAAACTCCTTTCTTTTTCTCATCTTCCACATTCACGCTATCAAGCAAAAACATAGATTTTACTTGAAAAATATGTTTTAGCTTATTCCCTCATCTTCATCTCAAACTCTGTCCTAGTTGAGGCCTTCATCAAATTCACCTGGACTATTGCATGTTGCCTCAACTGGCTCCTAGCCGCTGATCTCAGCCTATGTCCCCGTTAAACATGCTTTGACTCTAGTGTCTGATACATAATAAATGTTATTCTAATCAGTTACTGTTATTCATCCTTCAAGATTTGCCCCAACTGTCATCTGCAAGAAACCCAAACAATGCCCACTGATCTCTTCTATCAACCCACTCTGTGCATACCTCTACATTGGTTGTAATCTCAATTTATGTATCTGTGTCCCTCACAGTGAACTCTAAATTCTTCAAGGCAAGGACTCTTCAGTTTTGTAACACTGGCTCCTAGCTTCTCTGTTATACAGTAGATGCTCAATGAAAGTTCCCTGGACTGAACTAAATCCTCCATGTTAAGAATAAAGTTAAAGAATAAAGTCATAAATTTATTTTTCAAATCACTTATTCTGCATTTGCGGTTCCCAACATTTAATTATCTATGCAGGTAGACTAGAAGCCAATTAGTAAAGCTTATGAGGGCACCTGGGGCACACTTTGCTATCGCCCATTGTTGTGAATGCCACATCATATAGGGCCTTTTACCATTGTCATGGTCTTTGGATAAATGTCATTCAGGTGTCACTGAGGTAGGGAAATTACTCCCTCCTTCCCCCCTCTTCCCTGATAAGGTGGTATATTATAACGAAAGTAAGTCTTAAATTCTGCCCCAAGTACAAACCTTTATTAAGCAAACAAACACAGCAATATTCTCTAGCCAATTCCTGTCAAGTCAGGGAGGTCCCCACTTGCTTCCCTTTTAGGCACTCTGACAAGAGTCGGGCATTACAGATGTTAGAGGAATGAGAGGTTAACCGTCTATTTGAATTAGGTAAGAGAACCTTCTGGCAAGTAGTGGAACATAGAACCAAATGGACTTGGTGCCAACCTGAGATGCTGCACTGCTAGCCTGCCAGACCGTTATATCCTGTTCCTACAAGAGCAGAAGGGCCGGCACATTTTCCCCAACCAATCAGAAATCTTTAATTCTACTCATTCTACTAATAAAGTAAATTCTTCATGTCCATTTTGCTAATTAGCAAACCTTCTGGGTGGATGTAGATAAAGATGTTCCAAGTGTTTGCCAAAACCACCTCTGGAGAGTAGACTCCTGATTACCTTCTTTTCAATGTTAACTGGTCATCTTTGGAGTAGGGTAACTGAATAAGGAACTTAACATATTATCTGATACCAAGAATCCAGTATAAAATTAATTTACACACACACATTATAAGCCATATTATCTACACTAGAGAATTTTAGAATAAATTATAGATAATATAATTGAAATGTAGCAAGAAAAGTCTTAAAATATTAATTTTGGTCTGCAGCTTGTTGTTACACTTCTCTTTTCCTCTACTCAACCAGAGGAACCCATACTGCCTGAGGTAGAATTAGAATTGCTTTGGCAGCAATTACAAAGAGAAAGAAAGAGTTAATGTTTTATGTTGGCTTCCCATCTGGACTCTAGAAAACTGAAAGGGAAAGCCCAGCTAAGCACAGTAGGTGTAGGTCATAGCAATAGATTGGAAAGATAATTATAGGCTGAGGTCAGTGGACCACCCCCCTCCATCACCTGGGGGAAGAATGAGGTGATGACACTGAATTTTCTTCATCTGAATTTCCATTTGTATTCTTTTTTCTTTATATTAAGGTCTTTTCTGAATCAATTGGTAAATCTGGCACTCATCTGTCAGCTGACAGGCAACCCAAGAGTTGGATTTATTGAATGAGACCAAACCACAGAGAATTGAAAAGAAAAAGGAGACCAATGGAGGAGAAAGTGAATAACGTATCGAAATTGAAAAGTCAAATCCTATGCAAAGAAGTTTCTGGTGAATATATTTAAAATGTGATCTATTTCTTCACCCCCCTAATAGCAATAGCAACAATGATACGACTAACACTTACGGATCAATTCCTATGTGTCGGGCACTTGCGTGAAGTACTTACGATTATTTTATTCTCAGTAGGATGCAAGCTCATTAAGCGTGGGGCTCTCTGTAGGGCTCTGTCCACTGCTATGCTCTCCAGGGCCTAGAACAGGGTCTGATTTGTCATCGACACCAAGTAAATATTTGTTGAGTGAATAAATGAATTGAGTTAATCGGTTTTCCCTGAGAAGACCTGTGAGGTGGGTATAATTACCACCCTCATCCTGCAGCTCAGGAACCTGAACCCTTGGACTACAAAGCCCTCCGGCTTCTGCAGATGGATTCAGAATCTACTCGGACCAACCAGTGATGATTTCTTCCTCCTGCTTTCATTTTCTGCCCCACTTCTTTATTTAGTTTTTTCTCTCCCTACAGCACTTTCCACGCAATGCACAGCCAGCGACTATGACCTACAGCTGTACAGCCAATTAGTGGTGAAGGAGCTTAGAAACCAATCCTTTGTGATTCCCAGTCCTCTAGTCTCCTCATTCCAAACCAGCTTCCCCCAATCAGAACAAATGACTCGTTATTTACTGAAGTTAGATATTGATGGATTAGCTCTTGAAAGCTGCACACCTTTGCTTTTTTTAAAAAAATCTTTTCAGAAAATGATTACTTAGGTCATGATTACTAAATTCAATCATCAGGTTTACCTTTTTTGACAGTGATTTAGATGACATAGAAGCTGAAAGGGACCTTCAAGGATGTTGGTGAAACACCCTGTTTTTCTAAACAGATGAGTAAACCATGACACAAATGGTGAAGTAATCTGTTCAAGGCAACCTACTGAGTCAGTGGAAGAATCACAGGTAGAAGCCAAGTCTTCAGAGACCCAGTCCAGTGCCTTGTACACCATGTGCTAGGCTGGCTTCCTCATCACAGGATCATATTTGATGTATTTGATTCAATTACATGCCAATTTTAGAATAGAACATGTTAAGTTGGATGAGACCAATGATTTTTTTCTACCCATTATGTTTTTTCAAAAAGTGGCAACAGGACAAATTATGTGGGCGTTTGCTACTTACCCCATAGGCCTGGAATGTCCTTGAAGTTCCCCTGTTACATTTATCTGTACTGCTATTTAGGATTTTGTGATTGTTTCTTGTAAGCTTGTACGCAATTCCTAAGTCCTAGAGCAGGCTCTCATCCAACAGTTCTGTACCCTACTAGAAATTTAATCCCCAGAGAGGGATGAAGAAATTTATGAGGTCCTTGTAACATCAACTCCTTTTGGGGAAGGGGAAGGGGAGGTGGGTGGAAAGAAGTTTAACTCCTGAATATAAATAACACATTTGGGCGATAACATTGAGAGCCACGATGAAATCAAACTTCTCATCTAGAATCTTTCAAGGGGACAAATCCTTGCTAACCTTTTACTTTGACCCTGCCCAGTTGACTTGAAGAACCCATGTTCCCGTGGAAGAATGGTAAGGAGGAAGAAAGTTCTACTCTGAGGGGCTACCAAGCACAGGGATCAATATTTACAGCTTTATGTCTAACCAAAATTCACCAACTGTAATATTCTCACTGATGACACTTTCCACTTAACCTGTTTTAGCACCAAAGGTCCCAGCTTGGAATTATTCCCAACTCCTAGATCCTATCCACCAATAACCCTCCCAGATTTTGGCCCACAGTGTGAATACTTCTCAGATCTCATTGCCAGTGAGGGACCAAACAAGGATTGGCAAATCAGTGGACCTCATGTCCTACTCCCTTTCCTATTCTCATGGCAGAAGTCACTAGTAGATGATGGCACATCTGCTGGTTGTGAAGATATGGCCTTCACTACTTCACTATGCTATCCATTGTCAGGTATTTATTGAAACTCTATTTAATGTGTCAGGCAGTCCAGGTAGCCACCCCATATCAGTGAGAGTTGGCAAATTACCTGAAACCGGTTCTCCATTTCAGGCCCAGATCCTATATTCGCTCCCAGTCCCCTTGGTGTTAAGGAGTAACGCACCCCAGCTGGTTAGCTTCCTTCAGTGTCCTCTCTTTCCAATGGGCTGGAATCCGAAGTCTCTTGCACCAAAACAGATGCTGTTACAGATCAGTCAGGAAAATTTCCAGTTATTCAATACTGTCAGTGTTTTCCTAAAAGTCAAAAGGTGAGTGGGAGGTTTCTGTGGGCCTGTGGAAAAGTAATGCTTATTGACATAAAATCCACCTTTTGAACTCAGTCACTGTGAGCACGAAAGCCTCCTAATGGGCTTCGATATCATTGCTTACCAGAGACCCGAATTACAGAAAAATGAATTCTCTTTTGTTCAAGCCATACTTTCTGAGTTTGCGGGCATATAATATAAAAACTTTCTGCTCCTGATTTTGATTAGGTTCCTTGGAAATAAACCTGATACGTCATTTAACTTCTGCTAAGGTGACTGAAGCCTCTTGTTAGATGCCTGATCTCAATGTGACTATCTCCCAAATTTTATGTATCATATGTGATCTTCAAATGACCTAATAATTTTTCCAAATGCTAGAAATAACAATTGTAGTTCCAGAACATCCCCCTTAGAAAATTAGGAGAGTCATAATTATCTGCCCAAGACAGCTCCTTCAGCAAAATGACAACTACTGACACATACATTATTCAATAACAACAGCTTTAAATTTATGCAGGGAAGAATATTAATGAAATATTTCCATTTTATGGTGGAAACTACTATAAGGTTATTTCTAAAATGAGGGGAAAATGAAAGGTGAAATAAATATTGCCAGTAACAAACAGAACTGATTTTGCATCAGAATGAGTGTTAAAACGACATTCAACAGTGGCAAATAAGGGGAACATCCACGAGAACCAGGTGTCAGGAACTGGAGACAACCGAGATATGGAATTATTTCATGAGGTTCACACGGCTTTTCATGGCTATCGGGAAACCAGTTTGATCTGTAAAATGATTTAAAAATGTATTTAATTCTTAGGAATTGTATTCCTTTTTATTAATTTTTGAGCTCATCTCTACTACCAAAGAGGTCAAAACTAAATAAATGCATGGCATAGGTAGCAAGCTTTTGCTGTTATTCTAAGACTTTTAACATCTAGGTCTAGTATCTCCAGATGAAATATTTCTATTGAGGTTCTGTTGATTTGGTTTCTTGTGGATTAGCTGTCCAGAACTCCCTTCTCTGATGAAGGGCACTGGGTAGAACACGTAAATGTTTATGCAGAGTTCAAGTCCAAGGACTCTTAGCTTGGTGCTCACCCAAACTTTCCTTAGTTAGAGTTGAATACTTAGCTCCCATTCCTTCTGCCCGGGGAAATGGTTAGAATCTGACTTGCCACCTGTTTTTCTATTCTATTTAGATTCTAAGTTGCCACCTTTTTTGTTTTTCTTTTAATTTTTTAAAAGTTCACAATAATTTAGTAACCAGCGTTTTTACAAAGCAGCTGAAACCTCCATTGACCCAACACAATATATGTGGGCAACACGGTGTTTTAGAGGGTGACATGAGTTTGAACACAGGTTTAAGTACAGAATGTTTGCCAAATCAGTTTTATTTGTTTCTTAAGTTGCTAGTTTTAATCTCTAAATTGCTCTCCCTATACTAAAGCATAGAGAGTTGCAGGACTGCGTTCACATCTTGTCATGTAGTCTTTAATGAGCTAACAAAATACACTGGATGGGGGCAAGTTGGTATTCATTTACTTTCAACTAATCGACAGTGAAAAATGAATCCCAAGGTTCAAAAAAATTAATCTCATGGTCACATTTCTTTTAAAAAAATTTTTTTATCCTATGGAAAGCTCTTTAGTCAAGGTACTCTTTCACTGGATGACAGAAAATATTAAATTATACATAAAGTAAAAGTATACTCAACGTATTCATTTTCCTTTTACTTCTGATTACAACAGATTTAGGAATATTTACTGAAGTTCAAGAAAAAGGCAAACTTTCCTGCTGCAGAGGCCCTAGCTTGCCTGTTTCGGCCACTTAGAAAGGTATGGGTCTGATCCCTAGAGGAGTAAGAAGGATTCCGTCAGAAAGCTACTTAACGCTCTCCCTGTACATTCTCCTAGACCATGGTGGGATGCCATGGGTGTGACTGACACTGGAGGAGGCAAAAAAGAAAGGATAAAGTCACAAAGTTAAAAAGAGTAAATTTATCACGTTTCCTCCCTTTTTTTTAAGATTCAGAATTTACGACGTCAAATTCTATTAGAATAAAAAACGTGAAACCACGAGACGATTATGTGAGGAAGCCAATTTGAACCTGAAGAGAGTTTTTAATGGAATGCATTTGACAAGCAGCCCCCACTTTTATTGACTGAACTTGAGTATGGTTTGGTTTATGAATCCCCAATTCCTAAGAAAATGATTTAAACAAATCGTGGGACATGTGTACACAAATTTATGACTTGGCTCTGGCAGGGAAGATGGTCTCTCCGAACGAATAAAATCCTAGGGGTTATAAATGGGTCCAAAAGTATTAGATTTTTTATTTATACTTCAGAAAGGTAATCAAGTGAATGAAATGGTTTCATATACATTTTTACATCCAACAGCAGTGACACACTGTTCACACATTAATTCTATAGGAAAATGTACATCCTTTTCTTTCTTTTTTTTTTGGCTAAGTAAGATTCGCCAAGTGTTCATGGACAAAAAACCCTTTCATTGCAACCTGAACTAGTGA
>NC_138887.1:88832527-88835027 GCF_965194825.1 Balaenoptera physalus | reverse complement strand
TAGCATATCATAACTTCCACTGCAGATTTTGTCCTCACCTCTGTCTTTAATGAAAGCAAATCTTCATTGCATTTAGATGGACTTTTGGCCTCAGAAGATTACTCTGTGTCTAAATTAGGTTTTTACTTGTGGTTTTTGTCATATTTGATTCTTGCTTTAGGGCTAAATGAAAAGATCCCAGAGGTCATCAGAAAACAGCAGGTAGTTCATGGAAAAGGTTCCTTTGTACTAATTGAAGTTACAGAAGGCTGACCAAAGCATGTGGCTGCTTCTGTCCTTGAGCTCTTGGCCATGGTTAGAGTTGGCTTTGGTTTGCAGCTGTAGCCTTTGACTGTGTTTGCAGGTAGACAAAGCTTTATCACAAGGAGGTAAAGAGTACAGTTGTAAGATCTATGCAGATATGCAAATGTTTCTATGGTGCTTGCACAGATAATGTTAGCTTAGGATTGCACTTTACATCTTAACACTAACAGCACAGACTGGAAGCCTAAGGTTTTAGATGGTTGCAACAGTCTAATTACTGTGTTTTGTAATAACTAACTTATGTCATTTACAGTTGGTGGCACCAACATAAAAAACTAATGTTCTGTTGTTTAAAATTCAGCTAGATACAAGCAGTGACACTAATTTCTGATACTACTCCTGTGCAAATTAAAAACAATAGCAACAAGTTGAACTTGACCAGCAATTGTTTCTAACATTACAACTACTGAATGCTGGAAAATTCACATTAATGAAACTAACACTATTTTTGGCAGTATATGAGGCGCGTTTGCTTTCTACAGGACGTGTATCCTCATATTCAGTCATTTCATGAACCCTTAAGAGCCACATTTTTTAAATGGGCAAAGCCATTATAGAAAGAACAGTTCTTTTTTTTTTTTTTTCTCCAAGAAAATCAGTTTTTGTCTTTTTTTTCTAAAAAAAAAAAAAAAAAAAAAGAGAGAGAAGAAAACAAGCAATTTGCCTGTTGGTACTGAATCCCAAAGGGCTGGCTTCATAAGTTCCTTTAGGGCTGTCTCCTTTATCCATGCTTAATAAATAGTCACAGTAAAAATTTGTCAAATATTCATGGTTGTGGAGTGGTTATGAAGGTCAGTGATATGTCCCTTCACGCTGAGGTTTCACAAGTCAGTTCTCATTCCAGATCTTCAGATAAAGGCTCTTCTTCAATCTCTCTGTCATCTTCTAGTTCTGGACTGTGATTCGCTGTTGTCACTAAGGACATCGGGCAGTCTTCATCCTCGGCAATCACTGGCTCTTCCTTGACATGAATTGAATGTCTGAAAAACACGTAGAGGCACCAAAGTTTTACTAAGTGACCAAGAAACAAAACTTGACCAACCTTGGGTGGGGGAAGGAAGGATCGGGAGGTTGGGATTTAGCAGATGCAAATACAGAATGGATGAACAACAAGGTCCTACTGTATAGCACAGGGAGCTATAGTCAGTATCCTGTGATAAACCATAATGGAAAAGAATATGAAAAAGAATACATATATATATATATGTATAACTGAGTCACTTTGCTGTACAGCAGAAATTAACACAACATTATCAATCAACTATACTTCAATCAAATTAAAAAAAAAAACGAAACTTGACCAACCTTGTGACGAGGAGGCCAACTGAAAGAAGGGAAGAAAACACAGCACTGTCTCTTAAAAACTGCATCTGATTGATCGCATGAGCTGGTTGGAGACATGATACGGCACAGAAGAATTGTGCGGGTAGGGATTCAGAGTAATATGAGCATGGAGTCCCACATGCGTGCTGTTTAGGTAAAACATCCGTTCTCCGCATTCTTTCAGAATGAAATGTTTTGTTAGTATTTGTTCTAACACCATAATCAGAGAGCGACGGTAAAGGAATATTAAACAATTAACTGTCAAACAGAAATAGTTTTTCCCTTTCAGTTTTTCCTAGCAATTCCTTTAATATCTGTTACTTCTAAATATTTCAGACTGAGCCGAACAGCTTTTATTTCTATTTTTTTAACTCTCCAGTATGAATTCGATTGTGGTGTTGGTTGAAACAAATACTAACAAAGTTCAGAAAATAACTGGAGCTAAAGCGTCTTCGTTAACAGGATGCCAGTAACTATTTTCAAGCATGTATTTATATGTTTGTGTGTGTACATACATTATATAATTAAAATTTTGTCAGGAATATACCAGCCAGAGCAATTTAATTATAGAAAATTAACCAACTTATATGCTGAAGTTTATTACCCCTCCAACCTCAAAATATATTAGAAAGGTCACTGTGATCTAAGAAAAGCTATGAGGGTTCACAGGTAGCACCTGGTGGAAAAATATTATATATAAATAATCAAATTTTTTCATCCCTTTACCCCCGAAGCAAGAGAAGACCTGCTTTTTTATCTTGTTAATAGAAACCGCAATCTCTCATTAATATGCAGGGCTAGTGAGCTGCTTCTCAAGAGGAAAACCTGCAGCAAGGCTTTGCCATTAATCAACTTCAGCCCAGCAGTTCGGTGA